>NW_007729070.1:41379-86193 GCF_000696425.1 Galeopterus variegatus | reverse complement strand
TAGCATTTCTATTCTACAATAGTGAACTTGTGGAAATAGAAATCAAGAAAGCTTGCCCATTTACAATACTCACTAAAAAAATAAAACTCTTAGGAATAGAGTTAACCAAGGATGTGAAAAATCTTTATAATGAGAACTACAAACCACTGCTGAGAGAAATTAGAAAGATATCCCATGCTCTTGGATTGGAAGAATCAACATTGTGAAAATGTCCATACTACCCAAAGTGATATACAAATTCAATGCAATCACCATCAAAATTCCAATGACATATTTTCTCAGGAATGGAAAAAAACTATCCAGACATTTATATGGAATAACAAAAGACCATGCATAGCCAAAGCAATTCTGAGCAAAAAAAAAATGAAGCTTGAGGCATAACACTACCTGACTTTAAACTATACTATAAAGCTGTAATAAACAAAACAGCATGGTACTGGCATAAAAACAGACACACTGATCAATGGAATAGAATAGAGAATCCAGAAATCAACCCACACACCTACAGCCATCTGATCTTTGACAAAGGCACCAAGCCTATACACTGGGGAAGAAACAGCCTCTTTAGCAAATGGTGCTGGGAAAACTGGATATCAATATGCAGGAAAATGAAACTAGACCCATACCTTTCACCATAAACTAAAGTCAACTCAAAATGGATTAAAGAATTAAATATACACCCTGAAACAAAACTTCTTAAAGAAAACATAGGAGAGACACTTCAGGAAGTAGGACTGGGCACAGACTTCATGAATATGACCCCCAAAGCACAGGCAACCAAGGGAAAAATAAGTAAATGGGATTATATCAAACTAAAAAGCTTCTGCACTGCAAAAGAAACAATTAACAGAGTTAAAAGACAACTAACACAGTGGGAGAAAATATTTACAAAATATACATCTGACAAAGGATTAATATCCAGAATACACAAAGAACTGAAACAACTTTTCAACAAAAAAACAAGTAACCCAATTAAAAAATGGGCAAAAGAACTAAATAGGCATTTATGAAAGGAAGATACAATAATGGCCAACAGACACATGAAAAAATGCTCAACATCACTCTGCATTCGGGAAATGCAAATCAAAACCACACTGAGATACCATCTCACCCCAGTTAGGATGGATAAAATCCAAAAGACTATGAATGATAAATGCTGGCGAGGTTGCCAAGAAAAAGGAACTTTCATACATTGTTGGTGGGACTGCAAAATGGTGCAGCCTCTATGGAAAATGGTATGGAGGTTCCTCAAACGATTGCAGATATATCTACCACATGACCCAGCTATCCCACTGCTGGGAATATACCCCGAGAAATGGAAATCATCAAGTAGAAGGTATACCTGTTCCCCAATGTTCATCGCAGCACACTTTACAATAGCTAAGAGTTGGAACTAGCCCAAATATCCACCTTCAGATGAATGGATACGGAAAATGTGGTATATCTTCATGATGGAATCCTACTCTGCTATAAACAAGAATGAAATACTGCCATTTGCAACAACATGAATGGATCTAGAGAGAATTATATTAAGTGAAATGAGTCAGGCAGAGAAAGAGAAATATCACATGTTCTCACGTATTTGTGGGAGCTAAAAATAAATAAATAAATACAAAAACAACCTTGGGGGGGAGGGTAGAAGACAAACAATTATAATTCCTTGAATTTGATACAATAAGCAAACAGAAAGGAGTTTGTTGGGAGGGAGGGGGGAGAGGAAGGAGGGAGGGAGTGTTCAGTAATGGGCCACAATAGTCAAACACATTGTATATTGACAATTAAAATAAAATAAAAGCACAGGACTCCCTGACGTGTTGTTCACAGCAAAGGTCCTACTTGCCAAGGGATAAGGGGCTATGGTGTTACACACACACACACACACACACACACACACACAAACACACACACACACACACACACACACACACACGCAAGCAATAGCTTAATTTTCTCTATTCTTTGTCTTTCTCTATTTCTCAGTGTCAACAGTAATCTTCAGGGTCGCCAATTTCCTCAGCTAGTCTTTTCATCAGTAGCCTGAAGCAAATCCCAAAGCCTTTCACAGACCCAGGTAATCAGTAAGTAATAGCAATTACCTGACTTTATATACATAATGTATTATGCCTCCAGAGACACTCGTTAAGGGTTCAATAGTAGGTACTTATTACAGATATTTTGTATTGTCACCAGATACACAAAGGTTCTGATGAAATGACTAGCAATCACCAACACCCACCTCATTTTTAATTCCGATGCCTTCTTTTTGGCACTCATTAGTCGGATTGGCAAGCTACTTCTTTGCTCACAAAGGGCCAAGGACACGGGGATGGTTTGGTGAAAGACATCTATCCCAGTCTGAAAAAAATTACGAAAACAAAGCAGACAAGCCAAAAAGCTTGGGCATCCCAATCAGATTGCTTTCAATACAAGATCATCATTTTCATGGTAAACACATTTTTATAAAATGTAAAGATTAGCAGAAAATCAAGCTGTCCCTTTGAGTGCATTTTCCCCTCTTGTCTAAAGCTTGTGAATTAAAGCCACTATTTTTGGCAGATTTGAAAATAGGATGTAGGGTATTAGAAAAGATGCCATGGTTTTTCTTCTTGAACCATTTGAAAAGAAGTGCTGAGGTAGGCATCATTTTTAGTGTTCTCTTTTAGCAACTTGGGAAGAATTCAACTGCTTTATTGCTTGTGAACACACAGACCCCAGGGCCCTATATTCTTAGGATAAAATGAGCTTTGGGACCTGAAGAGCCTCCACAGAGCCCTCTTTTAGTGCTCAGAAACTTCCTCTTTGATTAAGATCCATCCCGGACCTCAGCAGTTAGGTAGCACAGACTCTCACATCTGCATATGTGATAGCCAATTTCCTCTCTGCTTAGGGGTTCCCAGACAAGTGCTAGAATTGGGTGGTTTTATTCCTTCAGGAAATGAATTGTAAAACTGACATCTGGAATCTGTTATAATGAACACCTTCAGTCTGCTACACAATAGTCCTTTGCAAAGTGATTTCCCTTTTAGGTAGAGGCAGTTGTGGCTTTAGAAAGTTTTTTTGTTGTTGTACTGTATATATTCTTTAACATACTGTGAGGACAGAAGAAAAGTAGAAATTTTGTTACATTATAAATGAAGAAAAGGGTAGCACAGTGATGGAGGGGTGCGGAGTCTACACTTTCTTACACAGGCTTCTGGATGCTGTGAAAACCCTACACAGTTAAAAAGAAAGAAAAAAAGAAAAACTTTGTATTCTGTATTTGTATCACTCTCACATGTGAGTCAAAGATATTAAGAGGTAACTTAGTTTTTCTTGGGAAGGCAAATATAGCAGCGAGTTTCTTTAAAGGCCTATTCAGAGATGAAGTGCTACCTGTGCTTTATTAAAAGAAAGTAAAATTCACTAGTCTATGATTGATCAGGATAACCAAAGGGGTTCTAATTTGATTGAATTATAAATTTAAAAGATCAACTTCCTTTTCCTCAAACTCCTAAAATCTTGTTTTCTTACACTGTGTAAATACAGTGACTAAGTCACTGTTTACTAGGGTCATCAAATTACTACTGCCTGTGATACAGCTGCTCTGCAAGAGCAGCAGAGCATTTGGTTAGCTATGTATACAAGACCCAAGTCTTGACTCCTTCTTCAAAACTTATGGCTCACAATACTCTGGGTAATCCCATCTGCTTTTCCAGTTGTAGAGCAGTGTGCTAAAGAGGTTAAGGTCACTTCTCAACCCAGGCAATCTGGCTTCTGTCCTCACATCTCCAATAAAATAGCTCTGGTTAGGGTTCCCAGTGTCCTCCTAATTTCCAATTCAATTGGAGCTCTCAGCTGAATTTGAGACTATTTTCCCCTCCTTCCCCTTTGAAACTCTCATCGTAGAGTGATTAGCTCTGGTAACACTCACTCCTAATTCATTGTCTTCTATACTTTTGACTGTTCTGTCTTACTTTGTTTCCTTTCTTCTGCCTAACCCTAAAAAGCTGCTGTGCTCAGGGTCTTGTTTCCAGTCCCCTTCTCTTATAATTTTACATTCTCTCTTTAGATAATCTCATCTACTACTATTTTATCAATTACTATTTTCTCAAGTACCACCTATTTTCATCTGCTTGCTAAATCAATCAATAGGTAGGTAGATAGATATTCTACAGCCATTTAGACTTAACAAGGCTTGCTGAAACAGACTCAGTAATTCCCATCCCGAAAATTCCTCTACCCCCCTCCCCCAAAACAACACATTATCCTCTGGTAATCCATATTTCAGTTAAAGGGAACATTATTCCTTCCAATCACTCATCATCATCTTTGATTACATCTCTGATCTTAAATGTCTCTTCTTACCTCAAATCAAGAATTAAGGATGATCTCCTAAATTCCATTGAACTCCATCCCCTCAGACTCTCCTCCTACCTTTGTCCTGAAAGAAAGTGAGCCAAAATGCCAGTACTGATCAAGCTTTATTAAAGGAAAAGAATCTGCTGGGCTGCACTCAAATTGGAGGGCGGCCAGGGCTGCCCTCAAGATGGAGGACCACACCACTTGTGGGGGTGAGAGACCTTATATAGGGCACCAAGGGATGGCTGATACAATCAAGGAGGGGCATTGTGCTAATGTGGAAGCTATGTGCCCAGGGTGGAGAACTGTGCCCTTGTGGAAGCAAAAGGGTTTCTGTTTCTCAGAAATCATAAGGTTTCTCATAAAGGGAAGGGGGGAGGGGTGGGGCCATTTTGTGCTTGGCCTTGCCTAAAATGACAACAGTTATGTTCAGAACCTATCATCCCCACCTTTTAAGTATAGGGAGAAGGGAAAACGGGCAGAGGTCTCATTCTTCTGAAGCTACTTCCTGCTGGAGATAGGTGAAGATATGGAAAAAATAAAAGATTTATGTCATCAGGTAAAACTATTAGGTGGAGGGGTATTGGTTTCATGTGGGGGGGCTGTATTCTTCCCTGGGAGGGTCACTGATTACTTTTACTGCTGTGGGGGTGGTGAGAAGTACTGTATAAGGCCCTTCCCAACATAGTGAGAGTGGCTTTGGGATTCGGGTCTTAATATACACTTGCTGTCCCAGGCTCAGTTTAAAGTCTGAGAGGGTGGTGGGGAAAGGATGAGGTAATAGAAGGTTGGTCTGTTCCTTAAGAAGATCCCTAGTGAGCGAAAGAGTAGGGAGATACTGGCCTAAAGGCGATGAGCTGGAAGGGAGAGGTGTGAGAGTGAAGGGTCTACCATACATAAGTTCAAAGGGGCTGAGGCCAGCGGGTCTGTGGTGTCCAGCTTGCAAGTGAGTGAGTGCGACAGGGAGAAGTTAGGTCCAAGGAAGGTGAAGTTCCATGGACAGCTTGGTGAGGTGTGTTAGATTTACTATGGCATAACCTTCCTGGGGGGCCGGTGTGAAGGTTGCTCTCCCATCTATGAACCATGTATGTTGGGACTGATAACAGGATGTGGGGAGATGTATGGGAAGGGATTGAGAAAGGGGTCTAAAGACTCCATACAATTATGTTCTAAGGGTCATGAGTGTTTTGGGATGAGAGGGGCTGGAATTAGGGAAGGGAAAGTTTTGAAGGAAAACTGGGAATTCTCAATGAAAGTGAGGTGAATAAATTGTAGGTGGAAAGGGGAAAGAATTCACTTGGCCTTGTGGCTGAGAAGGTCTTGACTGTTTGTTGTCCAAAAGTTAGTTTAGAGCTTTCTTGTGTTAGAAGGGCAGCTGCTACCAAGGCCCATAAACAGGGGGCACCTCCTTGGGCTGTGGTGTCTAGTTGTTTAGAGAGGTATGCAACTGGGGAGAAAATATCTCCTGCCACTTGTCCCAAAACCCCGACTGCCAATCTTTGGGTTTCGGTGACACATAGGATAAAAGGATGAGATAGGTTTGAGAGACACAGAGCTGGGGCTGTGAGGAGAGCAGCTTTTAATCACTGGAAGGGAGAATGAATGGGCTTTGTGGGATCTAAGGGAATGGCAGGATCCACTTTGGCTGCTTCATAAAGTGGTTTTACTAGCACACCAAAGTTAGGAATCCACACGCGGAGATATCATGCAAGCCCCAGGAAAGAAAGGATTTCACTCTTTGTGGTAGGAGTAGGGAGGGCAGAAATTAAACTTTTGTGATCCACCATTATTTCTCTGGTATTGGGAGTGAGGTGGATTCCCAAATAGGTGACTGAAGTGGAAGAAATTTGGGCCTTGCTGGAGGGACACTCAATATCCCCTGGAGGCCAGGAAATTAAGGAGAGCAATAGCACTGGCCTGTGAATCTTCATAGGAGGCACTGCAAAGGAGGAGGTCACCCACATATTGTATTACAGTGCTAGAGGTTGTAGGAATTTCAGATAAGTTTTGAGCTAAGGCTTGGCTGAAGAAGTGGAGGCTATCCCTAAACCCCTGGGGCAGTACTGTCTAGGTGAGTTGTTGGGAACGATGTGTATCAGGATCAGTCTGTGTAAAGGTGAAGAGGTTTTGACAGAAATGATGTAAAGGAATAGAAAAAAAGGCATATTTGAGGTCAAGTACAGAGAAGAAGCAGGTTGTTGTCAGGATTGTGGATAGAAGAGTATAGGGGTTAGAAACGATTGGGGTATGGGTAAAATGGCCTCATTAATGACTCTGAAGTCTTGAACTAAACAGTATGAGCCATTAGGCTTTGTAACTGGAAGGCTGGGTGTATTAAAAGGCAAGTGGGTAGGCCATAAGAGACGAGAAGAAAGGAGTTTGTGTACCACAGGTTTTAAGACTATTAGGTGTTTGTTAGTGATGGGGTACTGTGGGGCATTAGGGAACAAAGAGGGGTTCAGCAATTTAACAAGGATAGGGAAATGGCACTTAGCAATGGAGGGAGAAGAAGTGTCCCATACTACAGGATTAACCTTGTCTGAGGGGGAGGGGAAGGTGGAAGCCTCAGGGGCCAGGTCGGGGGGCCTGTAACAGGAGTATTGTAGCTGGAGTTAAAGTGTTTAGGGTAAGAGTAGCTTTGAATTTGACCTTGACTACCTATTGTTGGGCTGTTATCCCGACCTACTCCCTGTCTTCAGAGGACAAATATGTGCCTGGGTCAGACTGGAAGGATCCCAGTCTTTTTTCAATTTGGGAAGGGTGCATAAGAGAAAAAGGGACATGGACTCAGACAATTCCCTCCATCCCAGCCACTTCACAGAGGGGGACATAAAGGAGACAGAGCTGAGGTTGTTACCTGAAGAAGGGGGAGAAGGAGAGAGGTTGGGTGGCTGAGGGCGAGCATCTTGAGAACAGGTAGGGGGAAGAGAGGAAAGATGGAAGGGCTGGTGAAGGATCTGGAACCTAAGGAGTTGGTCAGGGAGCAGAGTGGTCTGACAGATTAAAAGATTGATCTGAGTCCGGAAGGGGAGGTCAGGCATGAGCTAGGAGAATTCGAGACGTTAGACAGTTTTGATAGAGGGAAGGATTGTATTTGGAGATAGAAAAAAAGGCTTGAACATAAGGAATCTCTCTGATTTTGCTGTCTTGGTGACAAAAATTGTCTAAATCTCTAAGAGTATCTAAATCGAAAGTGCCATCTTGTGGCCACTGGGATCCATTGTTGAAACCTGATTCCAGTAAAAAGTGAGGCATTCAAGTTTTAATGTCTACCTGGAGGCCAAGAGATTGTAGACAGCCCAGAGGCATAGAACATGGAGGAAATTGGCCCAGAGACAGCCCAAGGGTGTAGAGCATGGAGATTTGGATTGTGTGGATCCCATATGATGGGTGAGAAAGGAAACAGAAAGTCCTGGTAGAAGAAGGGTCCCAACAAAGAGCCTCCTGTTTGCTGTGCACCTTCTTTTTGAGAGAAAAGCCACCAACCAGCTAGCGGAGCATCCTTCAATATCTGGGGGACATCAGAGGAATTCCCTCAGCCAGGCACCTGGGCTTCATAGCGAGTAGACAGTAGTCATTGACAGTAGTCGGGGGAAACCATAGAAGCAGGACAGACTCACTGACTCACCCTGAATAGAGGCCGATGTTGGATGCATTGGTCTGAAACGGCAAAAGGAGAGAATCCCGGAGGTACCCAGTTTAGCAGGTCTGGAAAGGGCAGCCAAGGGCCAATCAACCCAGGTGGGGATCATCCAAGAATATGGGCCTGAACCCTTCCCAGGTTTCAGCACCAAAATGAAAGAAAGTGAGCCAAAACACCAGGTACTGATCAAGCTTTATTAAAGGAAAAGAATCTGCCAGGCTGCACTCAAAGTGGAGGGCAGCCGGGGCTGCCCTCAAGATGGGGGACAGCACCATATGTTGGGGTGAGAGAGCTTATATTGGGCACCAAGGGCTGGCTGATACAATCGAGGAGGGACATTATGCTAATGCGGAAGCTATGTGACCAGGGTGGAGAACTTTGCCCTTGTGGAAGCAAAAGAGTTTCTGTTTCTCAGAAATCATGAGGTTTCTCATAAAGGGAAGGGGTGAGGGAGTGGGGCCATTTTGTGCTTGGCCTTGCCCAAAGTGGCACCTGTTATGTTCAGAACCTATCAGGTCCAATTTAATCTAGACCATTATTGTCTCTTTCCTGAATTGTTGCACTAGTCTATGACTATGCATCCCTCCCCTACTTTCTAATCCCTAACATCTCTCCTTTCTCAAGGCAGAATGGTCTTTTTAAAATATATTTAATCAAGTTACTTTCCATATGAAGAATCCAATTTAAACAAGTTCCCATTGCCTACAGATACAATTCAATCCCCTTTGCAGAAGGACAACAATTACAACATACTGAACATTTACTATGTCTCAGGCCTTGTGATAAGCATTTAGCAAACATCATATTTTACTTAAATTAATTCCCACTCTAATCCCATGAGGTCACTAAAATTATTATTTCCATTCTATAAGTGAGGTATCCAAGACACAGGATGATTAAATAATTTGCCCAAAGTCACATACCTAGGAAGTGCCAGTGTACAAATTTGAACCTATTCCATCTGATCCAGAAGTACAGGGTTATATAGCTATTATCCTTCACCATCCTGCCTAACCTGGCTTTCCAAATACTGTAATGCTCCCCTACATATTTCCAGCACTCCAGGCACCCCAAACAATTCACCAGTTCTCAAGGACACAATAAATCCATCCTTCATGCTTCTGTGTCTTTACACGTGGTATTTCTTCTTCCTGGAATGCTTCTTGCCATTTCATGGACTTGATGAATTTCTACTCATTCTCCTAGATCTATCTCAAACATCATGACCCCTGTGTAACTCTGCCTTACCTTCCCAGTTCAGTCATTCTTTCCTCTGTGGAACCATAATGCCTTGTACATACAACAGAATGGAAGCCCAATGAGGACAAACAATATCTGCTTTGTTTACTGCTTTTTCTTTGGTATCTAGCACAGTGCTTGGCACATAGTAGGCAGTCAATAATATTTGTTGAGTGAATGAAGAATGAATAAATTAATAATACCTCTCTCAAAGCACTTATGACACTACATCGAAATTATTTTACATGACCATCTCTTATACTATACGGTTACGTAAGCTCCCTAGTGTGGAACCACATTTTATCACTGCATATCTATTGTTCCTAATGCAATATCTGACTCACAGGAGGCATTTATTAAATATTTGTTAAAAGAATAAATGTCTGAAATTCATACCATAGAGAGCCATTCCTTGGAATAAGGTTTTGTGTTCCTAAAAGTTTCCTTTAAAATGCAAATATGCCTGTGGGGGAAGAATTGGAGCCACACTTAGGTGATTATCAGATATTTGGACCTTAGGAGAGATTGATTTGCCAGATTGATTTTCAACATGACAGCTGCCAGCAGGTAGGAACTTGGATAAGACAGAACATGGTACAGTACAACAAGCCCATAATAAGGGACACAGTAGAGGTCCCTGAGCTGTCTAAGGGTTGCCTAAAGGCACTCAATGTCTTGAGGAAGAAGAAACTCTAGTGTGCTTGTAAATGTCTCTGTGTATAAAGTGCCTGGAAGTGAAGAGTAAAGTAGATGGCCAAATACATTCATTGGTTGCTAGTTGGATGAGGAAGAGGTTAGTCTGAGAAATCACAGATGAAAAAAAATTCTTCTGTGATTTTAGCATTCTGCACACACAACTCTGACGTGGAAACACATGAACAGCACACACTTACTAAAAAACGGATAGTAAATGGATACCTTGAATAGAAATTAAGGTATCTCCATTTTGCTTAGAGCTGGCTCTAGATAGCACTTTGTGCCACTTTAGCCTCTGTACGCAGTGAGCATTTAGGCCTTTGATTGCTGGAAAGGGCCCCAGGCGCTGCTTGAAATCAGCAGGGCCTTTGACACAGCCCCCACTCCCCAGAAGGAGCGTATCAAAAAAGCCCACCTTGACATTTACATTTCTTAGTGAGCACCTGGGGTTCTTTGGCTGGAGGAAGAAAAATGGATAGAAAAACTCAGGTTTCAGCCTGTTCAAGAATTAGATTTATCTGATTATACAGTTTTTCATGCAGAGTTAAAACCACTTAATGGGTCTATTTTCAAAGCTTCTTTGCATTGATTTTAGGGACTTTCTAAGGCTCTTTGCAAGATTTAGCTTTTTTATGCCTCAAGCAAGCTGGAGCATAAAGTTTCTGACGAAGAGAAAAAAATAACCACACAATTCACAGAGGCTTCAATAGATGGGCCAGAGAACAAAAATACAAGAAGTTGCAAGTCATTGTACCCAAGAGATTTGGGGTATCATTGCTTCTAGGCCACAAGAAACCAGGGCTAATTCCAAGTGCTCTGGCAAACAGAATGAATCCAGCACCCCAATGAAAACAGCAGGAGGTGAAAGTCTTGCTGGTTTAATCTGACAGCCAGAAAGCTCTTTCTTACTTTTCCTTCTCCTACTCTAGAACTTTCAATTCCCATCGTTATAGTCAGTGGAAAAAACCCTGGGGATGTGAAGACATTAACTTATAATTAGATTTAAGTACCTTCACACTGATTCACTTGTTAGCTATCAGGGGAACATTCTGGGAAAAAGAGAGTAGGGCCTTGAAGGCACAGAATCAGGTGTTAGAATAAGGGAAGGGGAGAGTTTGGAGCAGAGCTTGGCTAGGATTTGAAGCAGGGCTAACTTCTGTGAACAGCCTCAGTGAAACTGGAAATGGTATAAGAGCCTTAAGCATTTTGGGGGAGGCAGCAGTAAGAGCACCTAATGGAAAATCAGGGAAATACCAAGTGCCATGAACAATTCACCTAGTCACAATTTTCCAAGACTGGCCCTGAAGGTAACCTCACAAATTGAGCTTGGCTCTTTTTCCTCACTGCTGTGCCTCCCAGTACTTCTGAAAACACTCTCTTAACAAAGGCATTGGGAGGCACTGCCTATTTACAGGGATAGGGAATGTATCCATCACCAGAAATAGGATTGGGAGAGCATTCTATGCTTCTCTTTGAGTAAAGGTCTTTGATGTGAGACATCACAACTCAGAAAAATCATAGTGTTATCATCAGTCAGGAGCCCAGGGTAATCATACCCTTGATGCATCTGTCACTCAAGCACAGCCTTCAGTCTCACCAAGAGTTCAAGAGGAGTCTAGCTAGCTCTAGTCAACCATGCCAGTCTCTTTCCTCCTGGAACAGGAGTTGCCTACTCCTCAAATGGGTCCCTGTTTGAAGCCTTGGAGCCATGTGTCCTTCATTCCCATTACTCATCATCACTCTTACTTACAGAATAAGACCATCAAAAGTAGTTTTACTTACTTTATTTCCAGCTCCAATTCAGTCCATCCCCTTCTGTGGCATATGTCTCTGCTTTCTGCATTCCCTCTTGTCCCTTCACTATGCCGTCTAGAGCCTTGATCTATTGTCATTAACACTTCTTGTATGTTCTACCTTTCCGAGCACTCCCTGTGCCCTGTGATATACCTGATGCCTGCTGGTTTTCCCCTGAGAGCTCTGTCTGCCTCAAGCCTATTCCAAGGGGATGCCTGTCTACCTCTTTCTTTTTTTACTTCCTCTTTCTCTCAGGTCCAAGGGAGTGGTTCTGCCTTCTCCTCACTCATCTCAGCTGCTCACCTTCAGAGACCCCTCCCCTTTCCTCTTCCCTACTACAAATATACTTTGACCCTTTGGTGACATTACAACAACCAGGCTCTCAACTTCTCCCACACCTCGCAGTTCTTTTGCCCACTCCTTTCACAGCCTGCACCCCCTCATCAATCACATCAACAGCACTTCCACTAGATATTCAATTATTTTGCTTCTTTTGCCTTCTTCTGTTTCTGCTTTGCCAAAACCCAAGCGTGGACAAACACAACTCTCCATTTTCTCTGTTCCAGCTTCTAGGCTACAAAACATTGCTGGCAGAAGTTACAACACAGCACCAAATGCCTCCGTTACCCATGTACTTTATGAAATGGCATTTGGGTTCTCAATGTACTTCACCAATTCTTTGATTTATCTCAAGTCGACCCTTCCTGCCAGCATTCCCTGAAATGCATTCCTTAGAACACTAATGATGTGGGATATTAATAGTTGCTGTGTGGAGAAATAACTATGAAAAGACTTATAAATAAGTTGGAAAATTCATGATAAATGAAGGCAGGCAGTTTCTCCACTACAGAAATTCTGAGTCTTTAATATTCTCATGTATAATGTGAAAGTTATACTATGATTAGTTTTCCAAAGTATTTTCCCAAGAAACATTGTTCTCATTGTCTTCTGGAATAATGTTCTGAGGGATATCATTTGTCAAAATACTGCAATTTCATATTCAGCTATTTCTATTCTCTCTTCTCAAATCTTCTTCCTCAACCCATTCTCAAACTCTCTGGGTCTCTTCACTCTTAGCTGATGATTATTGCCTCCTAAATCTCTCAAAAAATATGTCCATTGAATGTGCAATCTCTAATTTTTTAATTTGTTCTTCTCTTTCTAATATAAACATAGCCCTCCTCCACGGTAAAACTAACCCTTGCTTTGTGCTTCTAATCTCTCATTATCTTCATAATCTTGCCCTTCCCAACACTACCATCTTCTTCATTTTTCATTCTCCCAGAACTCACACCCCTTGACCCACACATAGGCTCACTCAAGTCCTCTTATCCCAAAACGAAGAAATCTAGAATCCCTGCAAGCTGCTTCTGTCATTCCCTTCTTGCCAACTTCTTCAAAGATTAGCCTAAGGTTGCTGCTTCCTTTTCTTCATTATCTGCTCACTTCTTTACCCCTGTAGTGGATTGAATCATATCCCCCCAAATGGACTTTGGACTTTCCAGCCTCAGAAACCATAAGCAATAAATTTCATTTTCTTTATAAATCACCCAGTTCCAGGCATTTTGTTATAAACAACAGAAACGGACTAATAAAGAAAACTGGTACCAGAGAAGTGGGGTGTCACTTATAACAAATACTTGAAAATGTGGAAGCAGCTTTGGAACTGGGTGTTAGGCAAAGTTTGGAGGAGTTTGGAGGACTCAGAAGAAGACAAAAAGATGAAGGAAAGTTTAGAATGTCTTAGAGACTGGCTACATGGTGGCGAGCAGAGTGCTGATAGAAATATGGACTGTAAAGACCATACTAAGGAAGTCTCAGATAGAAATCAGAAGGAGTTTAATGGAAACTGGGGGAAAGATCACCCTCACTGTGAACTGGCAAGGAACTTGGCTGCATTGTGTCCATGCCCTAGGACTTTGTGGAAGTTGGAACTTAAGAGTTGTCAACCAGAGTATTTAGCAGAACAAATTTCTAAGCAGCAAAGCATTAAGGAAGCTGCATGGCTACTAGTGACAGCCTATTCTGAGTTATGGTGGCAAAGACATGACATAAAGCCAGAATTTAAAAGGGAAGCAGACTGTAAAAATTTAGAAAATTTGCAGCCTGGCCATGTGGTAGAGAAGCAGAAAGCATGCAATGGTGCAGCCCAGCAACCATTAGCTAAGATTAATGCAAAAGAAAGGGAATATCAAGAGGAGGAAAAGGCCGTAAAGGCATCACAGAAGTCTCTGAAGCCAACCCTTCCATTTCAGGCCCAATGACCTAGGGAGATAAAGTGGTCTTGGGGGACAGACCTGAGGCGACCCCCAGGGCTTACTGCCTAGGGCCACCTTGGGGTGCTGCTCCCCACACCAGCACCCCAGCTGCTTTGGTTGCTCCACCCATGTCTAAATTGGCCCCAGATGTGGCTGGACCCCCAGTTTTGGAAAATATAAGCTGGAAGTCTTGGCGGCATCCATGTGTTGTTAGCTCTAAAGGCTCACAGAATGCCAGAACTGTGAAGGTTTTGGAGACTCCACCCTGATTTCAAAGGATGTATGGAAAAATCTGGGGTCCAGGAAGAGATCTGTTGTAGAGGTAGAGTCACCACAGATAGCCTTCACTAGAGCAATGTCAAGCGGAAACGTGGGGTCAGAGTTGCAGCAGAAAAACCACCAGCACCATACCTAGTGGAACTGGGAGAGCAGGACTGCCATGGAGACCCCAGACCTGTGGAGCTACCAGCGTGCAATGCCAGGCCAGCCTCAAGAGCTAAAGCATCAACCGAGTCCAGGAAAGCCATAGGAGTGGAGCTGCCCCAGGACCTGGGGACCCAACCCCCATACCAGCCGGCAGAGGAGGTTGAACATGGAGTCAAGGTATCTGATTTGCCAGCTTTGAGATTTAATGGCTGCCCTGCTGGGTTTTGGACTTGTTTAGGACCTGTTACCCCTTTCTTTTGGCCTATTTCTCCCTTTTGAATGGGAATATGTACCCTATGCTTGTCCCATTACTGTATCTTGGAAGTAGATAACTCATCTTAACTCACAAATAGAACTTTGAACTTTGGACTTTTGAGTTGAAACAAGATTTGGGTGATGAAATGAATGTATTTGCATGTGAAAAGGCATGAAATTTGGGGGACTAGGGGCAGAATGTAGTGGATTGAATTATGTCCCCCCAAAATTCACTGAAATCTGAATAGTGTCCCCTAAGTTTCATATATTAGAAGCTTAATCCCCATTGTAACTGTTGAGGGTGGGAAATCGTATTATGGTAATTGAAAGGTGATGCCTTAAATAAGTGATTAGATTGTAGGACCATGCCATAGTGAAAGGATTAAAAGTGGGGGTCATGGGCATGGTTTGGAGGCTTTAAAAGGGGACCATAGAGTCTGTCGCTCTGTCTGCCACCACCAGATGGACTTTGGACTTCCCAGCCTCAAAAACTATAAGCAATAAATTTCATTTTCTTTATAAATCACCCAGTTCCAGGTATTTTGTTATAGCAAGAGAAATGGTTCAATACACCCCCTGCAATCTGCCATCTTCCCCCACCATGACTAATGTGTTCATAAAGGTAAACAGTGTTTTGATAATTGTGGATTCCAAGGCCTCCTCTCAATATCCATTTTAATGACCATTGTAGAGCATCTGAGAATATTCATCATTTACTCCTCCCAAGGTTTATATAATCCTACCTTATTTTAGTTTCCATCTTAAATCCCTGTCCACTTCTTTTCAATCTCCTTCACTGACTCCTCTTATTCTGCCCACTTCCAAAATTCTCTCCTTGGCTCCTTTATCTTCTCACTCTACTCTCCCCACCTATGTAATCTCAATCCCTCTTGTGTTTCTAGTCTTGATATCTCTTCTGAGTTTCAGATTTGACTACCAACTATCCACTAGTCACCTCCATTAATTTGACAATAATTTTCCTAGTCACAGGTGCTAACAATTTACAAGTCATTTTTGATTCCTTCCTCAGCCACTTTCCAAACATGTTCCTGCCTACATTTGATACAAAAAGTCACTAAATTATACTAATTCTATCTCTAAAAGGTCATTCATATCTGTCTCTCAGTTCCAAACCTATTTCTAGTACCCTATTTGAAGCTTCTATCATCTCCTGCATTATGCGAACACACCCTAATTCAGTTTCTAGCAGTATGCTGTGCACATCACTTAGTACGTGTCTCTTAGTTTAAATGTGTTTCACAACACGATAAAACCATCCTGCAAAGAACAGCCTTTCTAGTTAAGAGAATTGGCCTTGGACCCGGACTTGCCTGTATTCGTATTCTAGCCTTACCACGTACTAGCTTTTTAGTTTGGGCAATTTAAATAACTATTTCTTTGTACTTCAGTTTCCTCATATGTAAAATGAAGATAATGATGGCACCTGCCCCATAAGGTCACACAGATTAAATAAGTAAATACTGATTTAGAGTTTTAAGGAAATCACAAAAATAAATAAATAAATAAATAAAACTAGATTTGTATAAAACTGAATCTGCCTTCGATATTTAAAAGATCTTTAAATGACTTAAAGTTATCATTATGATCAATTATAACATCAATTATAATTGTAGTATACACATGCAAAAGTGCTCGTTAATGGAAGCACGAGTTGACACAACGTTACATAGTAGAACCTTAAGCAGTTAAAATGAGAGCTTATGGTGAATACTATTTAACTCACATGTCCATCTCTCAAAGAATATAAGTCATCTGAAGTTTACTGTGTCCAATCTCAAATAAAATTTTCACAGCTGTGAAATATAATTTCAGAAAGTACTTTAATAAAAAAATTGTCCCATAAAAAAACAATAAGTAAATACTGTACATGCAAAATGCTATAAAATGTGCCTAGCAAATAGTAAGCAACCCAGAAATGTTAATGGTTGTTATCATAATTACCTCCTTACGTATTTATTGTGACATAGACTGATTCAAAAAACAACTCCACTGATTTTCTAATTTCTGCTTTCCCTGGCATAGGCCAGTATCAGCTTTAGCAGAAAAGACTTTCTTTAGACCAGACTAATCAAAGATACTGTTTCTGTTGACAAGTCACTTTAAGTTACAACATCAATACTGATTTGAAAGCAAGATTTGGCCCTGATAATTTCTAATCCACTCAAACTATGTCTAGAGCATTCAGGGTTGAATGTCATTAGAGATCTCATTATTCTTTGTGTGAGGCTGTTTTATCACAGACCAAAGCAGGACTTGGCCATAAAGGCCCATGAGCCAGTGTTAGGGCATTGAGGATGGAAATAAAGGACAAGAAGCCCAGTGGTATATCCAGAAACAGAGGCTGAGGGCAGAGACAGAAGTTTAGTAGTACGAACGCAGTAGAGGTTACTGGTTAGAATTGGGCTCTGGAAGGAGACTGCCTAGTTTCAAATTTTTACCCCTCCACTTGTTGAAGTATGATATTGAGGAATTCGCTTTACACAAGTCTCAATTTCCTTATTGAAATCATGGGACTATGATCTAACAGCACCTCCTTTATGAGGTAGTTGTGAGGATGAAGTACAAAATCTATGCACATGGTTTGGCACAGTGCACCATCATTATTCTTATGAACAGAGCTTAAGGCCAAGATACCCAAACCAGAGTCAAAGGCAAGGAGCAATTATAGGTTTCCTATGGTAGAACATCTGAATTCAGCCTGTACTGAACTTCCTTTATCCTGACTTGTTCTCTGCTTCACCCCGTTCCCTCCTTCTTTCTACTGGAAGTTAAGAAATTGTCCTCATAAAGGACTATATGGATTTGCCCTTCACATTGGAACTACAGAGAGTTCAGCTGTCATAACAAGGTCCTCCATGACCTATACACTCCTTTCCTCTTCAGTCTCATCTGCCATCACTCTCATTTATATTTTACCCTCCAAGTACATTAAGTTGCCCATAGTCTCCACATGCTCTCTCATGTCTCTGCACTTTAATTCAAGCTGTTCCATCTGCCTAGGAAGCCCTCATTCATCCCACAAACAATTGAGCATGTTCAGCACTGTTTCAGGCACTGGGGACATAGCACTAAACACAACAGACAAAATTCACTTAATTTCATGGCACTTACATTCTAGTGGGAGGATTGATAATATGTAAACAAAACAAATAAACACAATCACAGATGTGACAAGTGCTATGAAAAATAGAGAAAGAGTAATGACTTAGAGAATTGGTGGTTATTTTCAACAGGATAAATAGAAAGAGGCCTCTCTTAGTGGTGTTATGTGAATTATTACTATTGTTCTGCTCATCCTTTAGGTTTTGGCCTCAGTCTTCAATTCTCCAGGAAGCCTGTACTGAATCACCAAGGTGGGATAAATGCCTCTCTCTTTGCTATCACAGCACCCAGTGTATGACACACAGTGCCTGACTCATAATGAGCACTCAGTAGAATAGGGGCTCCTAAGCAGGGGACCATGAACATTTAGGGAATACATGAGAAGACAATATTACACTCAAAAGTTGCTATATATATGCATTCATGTATTTTTCTGGAACAAGTGTTCATAGTTTTTGTCATATTCTCAAATGGTAAATGACCTCATCAAAGGCTAAGATCTACTGCTGAGTTGATGGTCAATAAACCATCAAATTTCACTGCCTCCTTGTGAGTACTGCATTAGCTCTCCTTGGATGAGCTCTGTCCCGGAGGTATGTGTGACTTAATGTCAAATTAGTACCCACACCAATTCATTTCTTTAATGTATTTAACATCCTTCATTGAGTGGCTAAAATACACCAGGCACTACGTAAAACACAGTGGGGGCTAAAGAGATGAGTCCGAATATAGAGCAGAGCAGAGGCCTCATACCATTTCCTCACTTATAGCCAATCTTTTCTATTTGGTCTTAAACTCCTATAAAGACAGAACCCCTTGCTGTGCTTTCCTTTATATCTTTCTCTAGCTCTTAATGTGAATTCCTCATGTAGATGGTACTCAGTAAAGGGCTATTCATTTTGTGGTCATTTTTCTCAAAAGACAGAGCAGTGAACTAAATTCTATTGTATCCAGTTAACAATGGATTTGAGAGTACTTTCAGAAATGTGATTACACATGACTTATGAAAGGTAACAGCCCAGACAATACAAATCTCCCTGAATTAATGATGTGGCCCCTCTTACACGTGAATAGTGGTACCCATGGTGTGTTGCACAGGAAAATGAGTGAGACTCCTGGGAGGAAGCTAAAGTAGTCATAAAAAGATATCTTAGGGCTAAATTCATATCCACTGGAGACCACAATAAAGCAAAAGGGCATAATTCAGAAAGCAACAAGGTTATTCAAACCAATGAGAGCTTCTTGGGGGAGAATTTAACTTCCAAAAAAAAAAAAAAAAGAAAAAGAAAGGTGGGGAAGGGAGGCAGGGAGGGGGAGGGAAAACCTGTGCTGGTGGCCTCTGAATATGATTTTGGTTCTTCATCAACTAAGAAACTATTTTGTTATAGTCAGTTGAAACTGTCTACAAAGTGATCATTCTAAATTCTGTCTCCATCTCTTTCCCCCCCTCCCCCTCCCTTGCTCTCACTTTCCTCTCCCTCTGCCTAATTTCTTTTGAACACTCTGAGTCATACCCAGTCTAGCTAAAAAAAAGCATTCCTTCAGCCATGGGTAGTCTTCCATAGAAGAATCATTGAAACCATGTCTCAAAAATATTTATCATTTTTTTCCCCAGGCTCTACTAAAACATCATTTAAAAAAAATTACTTCTAAAAACATCAGTCATTTTTATCCTTTCTGTTTTGTTAAAAGGCCAGGTTGGAAAATCCAAGAAATGGAATATTCAGAATTGCTTTTTACAAAAATAAAACTTTGCCAAGTTAGATTATTTGGGTAAAAAATCTGAATTTGTGCAGAGTCTAACTTTTAGACAAAGTTTAAAGACAAGTAATTCTATTAAGTATTATGCATGAATGTAAACTAACTGCTAATAAACTGTTTTAATAAAAACATGACCTTGGACAAGCTTTAATTAAGACATATGACTCATTTGTCATTAGAATATTATTTGTGAGAAGGCAGGTGCAAAAAATGGCTGTTTGAGAACTGTTTTTTAAAAAGAGCTTCATTTCTTAAGTAGACTTGGCATTCCTCCTACAATCTTAATTTACTATTTTTTTTTCATGTAAAGATGTTTTCCAAACGATCGTAAATTCTAAATTTAGACGGGGATATAAAAATGTGTGCTATGTTCTGCACCTGAAAAGGAACTTGGAGCCCTAAATGTTCAAAGGAGACAAAACATCTGTGGAAAACCAAACTTCACATAAATGGCAACATCTCATACTGGCTCCCACATACAGCTTTCCAAGTGTAAGGTACAGGGGATGGATTTGGCGAATGCTTCAAACTAACAAATGCCTCACTGCATTTCCACATATATTTCCATAATTCATCTTTAGTCTAGAACAAATCATTTCATCTGGAGAAATTTTAATTCTTTAAACACATAAATCATAGTTATTTTAAAGTCTGTATCTGATAACTCCATTATCTGAGGCTCTTGTGGATTTCTTTCTATTATCTGCAGTTTACCTTCGTTTTTGGTGATGTGGTCTTATCTCTTCCTATGCTTGATTATTTTTGACTGAACGTCCAAAACATCATATGTGAAAACCTGTAAAAGTAATCTGAGGCTTCAGATGATGTTATCTTCTTCAAGAGATGATTCATGCTGGTTTTTGGCAGTCACTAACAGTTTAAGGGCACTAACAACCCCAGATAACTTAAATCCAATCAGATATTAAAATTACTAGATGCTAGGCTTCAGTCCCTGCAAGAGCAAGTTTCTTTCTGGTTTGTTCTTACACCTACAATGATGTTGCTTTTCAGGGTCCCAACCCAAAACCAGGGACTTTACCAAAAACCCTCCCATTTTATAGGCCTTGACCTTCAATTTTGTCCGCCAGCCCCGAGAGTTGTAAACTCTGCTCGGTTTTTAGCCTCTCAGTTTCACTTTTGGAAACACGAAATGTTTGAGGGGAAAAGTGACACCATATGTTAGATTCATCTCTCTGGGCTTTTCTCCTCTCGCTGATCTTGATCCTCTAATTCCTTGCTGCCTCGTTAGATCTCCAGTGTCTTAAAATGGATATTATTTATACTTTGTCTAGCTTTTCTCATTGTTCTCAGTTAGAGGGTTGGTCAAAAACAGCAGGGTTGGTTTATTCATTAGTCACAATAGGCACCACACCTAAGGCCTGCAATGTTTTCGGGACCCAAAAAATGTCTTAATGCCTTTTAAAATCAAAAGAAAAAGTCAACTTTCAGGTTGAAGAAGATGTTTTAGTATGTAATATTAATATATACTCTTATGCCAATGCAGTCATAAAATATGAGGGTACTTCAAAAGTCTGTGGAAAAATAAAATTGAAGGACAATATGAATATTTCCAAGAACTTTTTGAGTAATCTGGTATAATTTTTAATATTTTTTGGATGAAATGACCCATGAAAGCAAAAGTTCCTAGAGCCCACAAAAGTCATAATGTGTCCCTAAAAGCCAGTAGTCTGCCATTGCTGAAAACAAAACTCTTCTAGGAATATTTTAAAGGCATTAATATTATTATAATGTCTTTTCTACAACATTTTAAACTTTGCAAAGCACTTTCTTTTCCATCGTCTTGTTTGAGACTTCTAAGAATCTGGTGAGCTAGATGAGGCAGATATTAATTTACTGTTTGACAGAAGAGGGAAAGTAGACACAGAGAGGTTGAATGATTCACCCAAATTCACACAGCAAGTCAGTAATAGACTCCAGATTAGAGCCCATATCTGAAGCTAAGCAATATTCCAGAAATGTATTGTGCAATATAATCACAGATCCCACAAATATTTTGAGAATAATATGACATGACAATTTCTTATCAAAAACGTTGTGGAAACATTTTCTTATATCAATAAGCATATTGTTCTAGGAGTTAGAAGATCTGAGTTCTAATCCTGGCTCAGCACTAATTTATTGTGTGACCTTGAACAAGTCATTCTCTCTGTTCTGTCCCTCTTCTCCAAAATGAAGCACCTGGAGAGCTCAATATGAAATTATGTACCAGCTGTTTTTTAATTCAATGAGGCTAACAAGTCAGAACACTCATCCTGGGATTTTTTTTTTTAATAAGAGGCTGCAAATAAAATGACCAATTGTGATTCTCTATGTCAACATAAATAGCCTACCACATATTAGACATATTAGACGAAAAATCAATCTTTTTTGATGTAAACAACTAAAGCGTACAGGAAAAAAAAATTTTTTGATGTAACAAATTAAAGCATATAGAGAAAAAAGATCCCAACAATGAAGCAAGACCGTTGTCAGATAAATGCTATTTCTCTTATTATCTGCAGGGTTTCAGAGACAAATCAATAAGTGTGGAGCCAGGTCCTTGTCCACACTGCCACTGCCTTTATTAATAGTGCCTTTTTCGATTTCATTAATATTGCAAATACCAGCCAACAATTTGTGTTTAAACTTTCCCCACTCTCTTTTACTAAGAGATGACAGGTTAAAAGCAGAGAGAGTTATATTTGTCTGAATCCCATATACTTGGATTGTAGAATAATCCTCGACAGCAAAGCCAATTTCTGGCTACATCAGTGAGTTACTTAGATCACATTTTGACCTGAGGAGGATGCAGAGTACACAAGTGGAAAGAAAATCCAGGGGACTGGGCTTTAATAGCTGCTGCCTCAGATGACAGTTGCATGCAGTTCTAGTCAGACCCATAGAATTGCCCATGGTCATGAGACAGGGGTATACTCCTCTGGAAGTTAGGACTCCAAGGTTTAGGGCCAGCTTTGCCACAGACTGACTCAATATATAAATTTAGTTGACCCTTTCCTTTCTGGTCCTCCATCTCCTGATAGTACTAAGAGGAGGTTAGTTTGGTCGTTTCTAAGACCAATTTTAGCTATAAACATAGCTTTTGGAATGTATGGGCTCTCTGCAATCGTTCCCAGCTTCTGTGTCACTAGATTTGCTTATGCTTCCTGTCCCTTGGCTTCACTCAGTGATTCTGGGTGACCCTGGGATGCTAACATTGCTAACACAGACTGCTCAACATTTTGCCAGTTGTACTGTTACATGGGGGGCTAAAAGGATTTTAAGGGCATCATCTACTGACAAGTGAAGATCTCTGGGGGATTTGGGGTGAAATTACAGGAAGGGAAGAAAAGCCAAAGATACAGGGCTTCATTTTAAGCAACACACAAGCCACATGGCTTCCTTCTACACCGTCAAAGCCTTGCCCTGTGAGGAACAGAATGCTACTGGAGCACCTGCTGACCCCTTTGCTGAAAACACATTTTCTTTCCATGCTGATTGCCCTTCATCTCCTGTAAGGCTCAGACAACATGGACTGTCCACTGCCATGGCAGGGAACTGTGCCAGTTCCCGGAATGGAGATGCCCAAGGTCATATGCATAAAGAATGGAGTAGGGTCTGCAACTGCTAATGGAGCTGCAGTGCTGAGGCACACTGCTGTGACAATGCAGGGGAAAAGGAGGAGGAAGAGGGAAAGGAGAGGGGGGAAGGAGGGAGAAAGGGAGGTGGGCAGAGAGCAGAAGGAAAGAAGAAGAAAGAGAGTAGAGAAATATAAAAACAAACATTAGCTGATTCTCTGTTAAGAAAATTAATATCTCTCTCTGTTTTTTCTTTTTCTTTTTCTTTTTTTTTTTTAAGATGACCGGTAAGGGGATCTCAAACCTTGACTTGGTGTTGTCAACACCACGCTCAGCCAGTGAGCCAACCGGCCATCCCTATGTGGGATCCGAACCCGTGGCCTTGGTGTTATCAGCACCGCACTCTACCGAGTGAGCCACGGGCCGGCCTGAAAATTAATATCTCTTTATGTTCAAGCTAAGAGATTTATTAAATGCAATTTTCTGAACCAGAAAATTTATTGTAAGTCATATTAAAAGTATTTCAAATTTAGATAGGGAAATAACCTACTCATTCCTGGAACACAGCATTAGACCATGTGTTATTTTCTTTCAGATTTTCAACTGACTGCCACTGGCACTTTAGGCAACTTGCTGTTTTGTGGATTGGTGGCAAGGCTTCTAGTACTTCATGCAACTTGTATATGTATTGCAAAATTACTCAATGGATATGTGTTCAATCTAGTAAGGGGTTGTTTTTACTTTATTTCAAGGCCCCTGTGTGCTTTGGAAGGGATGAAACCAATAATATAAGGGTTTATGTGTGGGAACCTGAGTTAATTGGCTCTACACTTTTGAATTTTCCGGGGCTGTATCAGCACCCCTTATAGCCTGATAATCTGGCAGCTATATGGCTAATCTGCTCCTCAATCCAATTCTGCTTCCAGAGAATTCCAAGTACATTACCTCCACTGCATGACAGTTTTCCAAAAGGGCCTTATAGTCTAGTTAAAAGAGTATGTGCTTTGGACAGAAATAGGCTTGAGGTTGAATCGAGGTTCTGTAACAATTTTGCTGTGCAACACTGACCAAGTGAGGATGATGATTCACACCTTACAGGGTTCTTGCAACCATTAAATGAAGTAAATGCAAAGCCTCTAGCACAGAATAGGTGTTCTAACAATGCTAGTTGTCATTATATTTGTTATAACAATAACTTTAATTATTGTTGATGTTATTATCATTGTTAATTTTATCCTCCCACTAGCTTGTCTCAAATTGTTCCTATAGCCCACAGTTTGGTCAGCTCCAAAGCCTCTGCCTCACCAGGTGGGGACTGCTACCCTCTCCTCCCACCTGCTTCTTTGTGAGGCTTCTCTTCTGACAGACAAGCAGGCTGCAAGCCAGACCAGCAGGAACAAAAGGCTAATGGCCCTATCAGCTGCAGCACCTAACCCCAGGGAAGAAAGAAAAATGAGGGCACCAAATATATAAATGGCCCCTGTCTGGACAG
Source organism: Galeopterus variegatus (assembly GCF_000696425.1). Taxonomy (NCBI): domain Eukaryota; kingdom Metazoa; phylum Chordata; class Mammalia; order Dermoptera; family Cynocephalidae; genus Galeopterus; species Galeopterus variegatus. Next base: position 61,593 of record NW_007729070.1, on the reverse strand, counting down.
CTCATGAGAATTATCAATTAAGGACACAAGATGTCTTATGTGCTTATGTCTTCTCAGTTGTGGGAATGATGGTTGTGATGTAGCATATCACCCTTAATCGCCTAAGCCCATCAATTACCTGCAAGGGAGAAGAGGGAGCATGGCTTGCTGCCAGGGGAGACCTGTAATTGATGGTCACCTGAATAGCATAGATCAGGTGTTGCATTAAGTATGAGCAACTAAAAAGGAAGTTCTACTCAAAACAGGCAGGTGCTACATCAGGTTGGACTCTCTCACACACATTTCAGAACTTGACTCTAGCCCTGCAGCCTGGCAAGGCATTATTTGATATACTCATAGGCAAAGCCACCCTCACTTTGGAGGGATTAGGCAGCCATCCTCAGGACTTACCTGGAAAGGCTCCTGCCTCTTAAAAAATCGTGGGCCCTGAGGTTTCAACTCGAGTTATGCCTTTGGAAGGAATTGCTGAGAAATACAAGATGCTACATTTTAAAATGTTCCCTCACCATTTCCTCTAAAGCCAACAGGGCAGACTGTCTGATAACTCTTATCTGTCGCAGTTACCTATACTAGGGCATTAAAGGCTCATGACCAGAACCCCACAGCAAGCAACATACCTTAGATTTTAATTCCCTACCTTGGCTGACATTATGTCCCATTAAATGTTATCCTTTGATACCTTCTAGTCCACTGAGCCACCTTGCCACCCCTTTCTTAGCCTTATTTGTCCTTTTGCATTGCCATCCTCTCTCTCCTTGGTCCTGGACCTTTTCCTACTCTAGCGTGTGACAATGGATAATACAGAGCCTGGGCCGAGGCAGGAATAGCAGCTAAAGTGCATACATTTTCCTTATACGGTTCTTTTAGCATCTGTCACATAAAGCTGCTGTTTTCCCTCATGGGGCTATGAGCTCCTTGAGGGCAGGAACCATGGCTTACAATAGTCTCCGCTGGAAAAGGTTGTGATAAGCATTACCTGTAAATAAAAGATTTCACAAAAGCACTTTGTATTGCCCAGCATGGAGTGAGTAAAGTACTCTACAAATGCATCATCATCATTCTCATTCCTAGTCACACTCCCCTCTGCCCCCATACCAGAGATAGTGCCTGACACATCAAACACACTAAATATGCATTTATAGGGCTACAGTCATTTATCTAAAACACTTGGGTTCATAAGTGCTTCATAATTTGGAATACTTTTCAGATTTGAGAAAGATAATATAGGGCATATCCTGTAAATTGCACCCCCAGCAAGTTCTGGGACAGCGTTTCATAATCAAATGCATTAAACTATCTGAAGTGAAACAAAGAAATATTCACTCCAAGTTGGAATAATAAAGAATATAAAAAGCCTCATATATCATGTAAATACAGATTTTGCTGTCAAGTGAATTAGGGCACTAGAAATTGCGGATAAGAGATTGTGGACCTGTATTGAATAAATAAATGAGTTCAGAAGGACAGTCTTCAGCCTCAGCATCCCTTTCAGAGTAGGGAGATGTTACTAACTATCGCCCTCTAACTCCTTGGGCAAGTCTGCTTTCTGTGTCTTAAAACAAAATTGAATGATGAACACTGTGGTAATGGACACTCCCTGTCCAATGTGACTTCTAAGGAAGCCAGTTCTCATACCTTATCTCATTCACTTAGCTTCAAACAGTGCACAGAGAAGGGATAGTGGGTGCATTTATAGTGCTGGAAACCCTGCCATTCACAGGGCTGTGACCTTGGACAAGACTCTACCTCTCTTAGTTGCAATCTCCTCTTCCATAAAATGAGAAAATGGTAAATTTAGGGGACAGAGAGCTAATATTTGAAAACCTTCCAGGGTATGATTATTGCCCATATTTCACAAATGGGAGAACTGAGTCTCAAAGAGTTAGGTAACACCAACCCTTTCCCCCTCACCTAAGTTAAGAGAGAGACAATTCAGAGAGTAGAGGGAAAAATCTAGGACAAGCCAAAGTGCTAACCAATACACATGCAAAATAGTATGAAGATGATAATATTGTAACAAATTGCAAACCTGATGCCTCTGCCCACCTACCTGCTAGCTTTATATACCACAGCAGCCTAGCAGGAGCTAGCGTGAAATTAACAACTAAAATGGGAAACCAGTGAGATACAAACACCTAAGTGTGAGAGAGAAGCAAGGATTACTTAATTGTAGAGATCAAGGCACTACATTTTACTGGCAGTTGAGAATGCAAATGATGCCATCATCGACTATTCTTTGGCAATATTTCTTAGTATTCAGACTGTAGTTGTGTGGTCTGAAAACAATTTAAACTGAACAAAAACTAGTACTTTTCTGACTGATTCTGATATTCGATTCTTCCCTTCCCTTCCCCCCAAACACAGTCTCTTCTATGAATACACAGTGAGTCAATCTGGTATATCTTGATGGTTGAATAAGCTCTTTGATTTTTGAATTATTTTGAGATTAACTGAATTTGAAATATGGGCTGCCTGCGATGTCTTGCTGGCACAAAAAGATGAGCTTTGTTATTGACAGAGAAAACTTGCAAATGACATTTTTTATCATTATTCACTTGCACTGAACTCGTGTTCACTTCAGCCTGGCCCAGCTGCCTGTATGGGCGCTTTGAGGCCAGGTTCAAAAGTGCAATTTACAATCTTCTCTCTCGACTCCTATGAACTGCCATGCAGCACAGGGTGACTCTTCTGCCTGGGAAAACAGACACATATTTCTTGCCACAATCAAGGAACATTGTCCATTATATTAGGGTTTTTGAGAACTTGCATAATGTCCCAAATCAATAAAAGCTGTCATCCAAAAATCTTATTATGGGTAAGTTGAATCAGATTGTCACTGGAGCTGCTTCAAGTGTCTGTGTATTAGCCCTACTATCCTGTCTTTGGTCCCAAGGGAAACCTAGCAATTTCACATCAGCCTTGGAGGCTCAGTCTGTGGACTCCAAGGTATTAAAGCGTTCTCTATCTTTTCTTGATTCCCTTAGTAACTCCTGCTCTTTCTTTTCTCTCCTCTTTTCTCCCTCTATTTATTTTCTTAAAACCAGACTTTGCTATCTACTAAAAACAATTATTTATCTAGCAGCACTGCCACCTCTACCAAGCCACGTCTCTTCTCCCTCGTTGCTCACTCCTAACTTTGATATGCTCTTCCTTTTCTTATTCCTTTTGGGCTAGTTTGTCCTATCTAATCTTTCTTCCTTCAGTTTTTCTTCAACTTCTTTTCTCTAGCTTATCACCCCCTACTTTCTCCTAAGCAAAAAGCTTACTTAGCCTGTCCTATAGCACAGCACGTTTGAAAGCACTCACAGGATAAACACAACAATTAGTTGGTCTATTCAGCCACCTATTAGTAATTCTGCTTTAATGCATAGACTATAATGATTTTAAATGACTATTCAGTAAGTTGCTGAGGCTAGTGTTTCTGAAGTGCTCGCACTTCTTGTATTTCGATTATACTGGGTAAACCTTCATACCAAATGTTTATAGGACCACTGGCCTGGGGACACAATTTTGCTGAAAAGAAAAAGAAAGGAAGGAAGAAAGAAAGAAAGCAAACAGGCCTCACAAAGACACCTTGGGAAACAAGCCAGCAGTCAGTCAGGCAGTCTTTGAGTGTGATAACAAGACAGAGGGTGACTCACTTATAAACACAACAATCCCAAGACCTACTAAAACCCTAGCCCTTTCAGATCTCTTTCCCTGTCTCAAATTCAGGGTGAGGAACAGTCAGTGGAGATGCCACTGGGCAACCAACCAACTGCAATCTTTCTGCACATTCCCATAGGGCCTCTGTGCCACGACTGCAAAATGCTTCCTCCTCATCATTTTCCCAGTCAGTCCCAACAGGCCCCAAGCTGAAATCAACAGAAAGAAACCCCTCTTCTCCACCAGTTACATCCTGCTAATTTTAGCTCAAACAGCAGCACAACTTGTGCTCTGGGAGTCATACATAAACTCTACAGATATGACTATTTTTTGCTGTTATTCCTAAGTGCTAGCAGCTTGAGGTAAAACCCATGTCATTTCTGTATCCCCAGTACCTCCAACATGATGTCTATCACACTGTAGATGCCCAATAAATATGTATTGGACTGAGTTCTACCAGTCAGTGCCATTATCAGTATTAAATTATTCTCCAGTTTCCCACTTTATTAGGTGCAGCTCTCTCTTTCCACTTGGTTTTTGCTTCATTGCTGAAGACAGAGAATGAAACTGTCACTTTAAATCCATTGGGCTTCCTTTTATTGAAAGTTAATCCTCCACAAGGTTTTTCTTTTAGACTGATACCATACAAGGAAGCAAATTGCAATATTTTTTCTGATGTTAGTAAATGACCTCAATATTAATCTTATCAGGCTTGCCTCTTTGGAGAGTTTATTCAGAAATCAATTCAGGTTGCATTATAAATCAAAAAGAAGAAAAAAAGCAATTCCTAGCTTTCTCTTCCACTAATGTGAACTCATCAGCTAGGTAATATCCTTATTAAAATCAGTATTGTATCACAAATGATTTATTCAATTTTTCTTTTTCAGCTGTATACTTAATTTGCTAATCTGCTGAAATCATTTGTTCCAATACTGCTTCTATATTTCCTGTCTGTTCACTCATTCACTCTCACGTGTTCTTTTTTTTCCAGGATAGTGGACACATGGACCATTATCTTCATTTCTGCAAATGTGCTTGCAACCCATTAATGGGCACATCTTCTAAATCCAAACTCAGTTCTCAAATTAAGCAGTTTATTAAACATCTCCATTGGGAACTTTATATCCTTCATCTTCCTTCCAGCATCACCCAGTAAGGGTGGCTAATCTGATGAACTGCATAACTTATCTCTAACCCCATTATTTTTTTTTGTTGTTCACATGGAAACTCAGAACATAAAGGCCCCAACTGGCTTTTGTCAGTGCACTAAATTTGGCAAATTTTCAGCCAGGTTTCTTCTAGATATTCATCTGGATGTCCATGACCTCCATGATCCATGACTCTTTCTGCAATGTGTGCTATTTCAAGATTGAAATAGGCCCAGATAATACAATAACATAAACTCTGAATTCTCAGAATTGTCTAATTAGTTGGTAATGATCCTGTTTATACAGTTTCCATAACCTCTATTTCTGCCGAGGTCCTTCTCTCTTTGACTTTTTGGCCTCTGACACATAACATATTTCAGTTGCCCAATTCGTATCACAGAAGTCTATTTTTGATTGCTTTGTATGTTATTTCCCCTTTCTGATCAATATCACACAGAATTAGATCAGCCTTTGTGGAGCCTAGTACATTTGCTAAGAACTTTTGTCCATTTACTAAGCAATAGATTTGTTAAGTAGCAAATATTCCATATAATAACTTGGCTAGAGACTTCCCAGTCAGTGTCACATGAGAAACTTGGATCAAATAACTTAGCCATTAAATTAATTTGACCCTAAGACTACCATGAGTTTACTTATGCTGTAATGAGATCATACTGGCTGCTGAAAGGATAGTAGACTATACAGATAGTGGAAACATGAAGACCAATTAATAGGGTCTTTCAATAATCCAGGTGAGAATAGATTGTTCTTTGAACCAAAGTGGTAGCAGTAGAGTTGCTGAGAAGTGGCCAGATTGTGGATACATTTTGATTGTAAGGACAACAATGGTTTGAGACATATTAACTTGGGGTGTGAGAAAAAGAGGCGAGTTACAGGTGGTGACAATATTTTAGGCATGAGCAACTAGAAGAATGGAATTGCCAGTTACTGAAATGGGAAAGAAAAATAGGTTTGGAGCAGAATTAGAAGTTGAAAATTAAATATGTTAAATTTGAGAAGCCTGTTAGAAATCCAAGTGAAAATAACTATTAAGTGGTTAGCTATTTGAGTCTGGGCACTGGGGAAGGGTTTAAGCTAAAGATATAAATTTATGAGTAGTCAGTATACAGATGGTGGTTAAAACCAAGGGACTAGATGAGATCATCAAGGGAGTGAGTATAGATATAGAAGAGGTCCAAGGAGTGATTGTTAGCACATTCCAGCATTTAGAAGACACAGAGATAAAGACGAACCAACAAAGAAGATTGCCAATGAGGGGCTGAGGAGAAAATAGAATAGAATTGTATTGCAACAGTCAGGTGAATAAAGTGCTCCGAGGAAGAGGAAACAATCAACTGTGGCAACAGCTGCTAAAAAGGCAAATGAGATGAAGACTGAGAATTAACCATTGGGTTTGGCAATTTATTGATTATTGGTGATCTTGATGAACGATTTCAGTGGAGAGGTTAGCATAAAAGCCTGAAAAGAGTAAATTTAGGAGAGAAGCTGCACAGAATCCCCCACTGTGGATAGGCTTAGCAGGAAAGTAGCTCTTAGCTTCCCCTTTCACTCCCAGTTCTCACTGTGAATATCCAGGAGTACATAACCCTCTTCTACCAGCCCCATGGTACAACCAGGGCCAATCATGTGACAAATACAGCCAGTCAGATGTCCTATGAGGAGTTTGTATTTTTAGTTAAGAGAAGCAAGAAAATAGAAGTCAGTATTTACGGTGGAAGTAGTGGCAGCAGCACAGCAACATCCTAACTGAGCTATTCCTGTGATGACACAATATTGCTGTGTTCACTGGAGCTTCTTTAGTTTCTGCTCTTTGCAAACCTAGTTTTCCAACCTCCCTTCAATTATATGAGTCCCTGACGTCCTTCACAGATATCTCCTTCAGTTTAATGTAGCCTGAATGTGTTTCTGTTGCTTGCAGCCCAGAACCCCAACTTACACAGTAGTACAACCTCATCTGGAAGCCAGGCTGCTAGCGACAGTAGCAAAAGTTGGTGGGGAAACTCACATTCTAGAGAATTAGTCCTGAGCTTTCCATCTTCAAGAGGCCAAGGGTCAGGAATTTTTTTCCCTTGAAGTTTTTGCTGGAATAGCAGCAGAATTGGCTTAGAACAAAGCACATTGTCTACTATTCAATTAGTAAACATGAAAGACGGCAAGAAGAGCAAGCAAGCAAGAATGAGTAAGGAAAGAAGGAAGGAAGGAAGGAGGGAGGGAGGGAGGGAGGAAGGAAAAAAAACTGTCCACTAATGTTCAGTCAGAAATGAAGGTAAAGTAGCTCTGGAATGGCAGTGTCGATGAGTAGGAAAGAGAGAATTAATTTACATAGATAGGACTTTTCAAGGCCACATTAAATGTGTATTGCAGAATAAACCTCTGGTTTAAACAATCTATTTACCTTGATTTCCTGGAACTATACATCTCTATATTCATCCTAGAACAGTAGTTCTCAAATCTGGGGCCCATACCAAAAGACTCTAATTTAGTTGGTCTGTGCTATAAAATCTAAGCTCCTTGACAACAGTTCTCAGCACACCTGACCCACAGTAGATAGTCAGTATTTATTTGGGGAAAAAATCAATAAATTGAGGTTTTAATGTTCTCCAGGAAAATAAAGAAAAATTTGCATTGAAATTTTGGGGTACAATCATTTCTCAATTCCTTGAGAAAATGTTTTTTTCTTACCACCTGTCACTGACTCAGAATAAGTCATCATTTGTACTGTGTTGACATGAACAGGATAATTGATTACTTTATCTCAGCGTAAGACAAAACAGAAATATTTTTTAAATCCAAAGCAATTCTTTTTCTGCCCCATGTGTGATCCAGCAGATATAGAGGACAGCATTGCTCTAGGATAATACTAAAATAGGTATCAATTTTTGAATTCTTACTATATGCTAGGAACCGTTCTAAGTGTTTCATATATAGTATCTGATGATCTATCCCAAGCATGAAGAGTAAAATGTAGATAGGGAAAAAGATAAGGGATAACAATAATTTTTATAAGACTAATAACTATAACAATAAAACTTACTGGGCATTTACTATGTGCAAAGCCTTGTTCTAAGTGTTTTGCATGAATTATCTACCTCATATAATCCTTATAACAATCATATAAGGTAGGAATTATTATTATTCCCACTTTATCTATGAAAAGAGCAATGCTTTGAGAGACTAAGTGATTTGCTCAAGAGCTCACAGCTAGTGAGTGGTGGAATCAGGACTCAAACCTAGACCTGTATGACTCCAAAACCTAAACTCTTACTCACTTTGCTACATTGCCTCCCATTAGGATATCTTTTGTTTTGTGCTCAATCCGACTCTATTGATTCATATAAGACAATATGTGGCAAATAATTTTATAAACAGTACAATGCTATAAAAATATAAGTGGTTATTGTCATTATTAATTTGTTTATTGAGCATTTATTGAGCTCTTGTTTAGACACTAGAGATGGTGTTGAATGCTGAGGATAGAACTGTGAGCAAGACAGACATGACCCCTAACCTTAAGGAGCTCAGAGATATATAAACAAAGAATTATGGCAAAATGCAGGAGACAAAGTGAGAGATGGTGAGCAATTATTATGGTATTATGGGACCACAAAAAAGAAGATATTAACCTACCCTGGGGGTGGAGAGGGCACACAGGGACTATTTCGTAAATAAGATAGACCTGAGATGAATTTTAAAGATATGTCAAATTTTACAGGCCAAGAAGGATAATCATAAAATTCATATGGAACAACAAAAGAATTTGAATAGCCAAAGCAATTCTGAGCAAAAAGAATAAAGCTGGAGTCATTACACTACCTGACTTCAAATTATACTACAAAGCTACAGTAATCAAAACAGCATGGTACCAGCATAAAAATAGGCACATGAACCAATGGAATAGAATAGAGAACCCAACAATAAAACATGTACTTGCAGCCAACTGATCTTTGAAAAGGCACCAAAAACATACACTGGGAAAACACAGCCTCTTCAATAAATGGTACTAGGAAAAATGGATATCCATGTGTAGAAGAATGAAACTAGATCCCTATTTCTCACCATATACCAAAATCAACTCAAAATGGATTAAATACTTAAATGTCAGACCAGAAACCATAAAACTTCTAGAACAAAACTCAGAGGAAACACTCCAAGACATAGGGTTGGGCAAAGATTTTATGAATAAGACCTCAAAAGCACAAGCAACAAAAGCAAAAATAAACAAATGGGATTTTACCAGACTAAAAAGCTTGTGCAGAAACAGAGTAAAGAGACAACCTGAAGAATGGGAGAAAACATTTGCAACCTATGAATCTGACAAGGGACTAATACCTAGAATTTACAAGGAACTCAAACAACTCACTAATAGAAAAACAAATAACCCAACTTAAAAATGGGCAAGGGAGATGAATAGACATTTCTCAAAAGAAGACGTACAAATAGCCAACAGGTATATGAAAAAATGCTCAACATCACTAAGCATCAGGGAAATACAAATTAAGACCACATTGAGATATCACCTCAATCCAGTTAGACTGGCTGTAATCAAAAAGAGGGAGACTAACAAATGCTGGTAAGGATGTGGAGAGCAGGAAATGCTCCTACACCATCGGTGGGACTGTAAATTTGCACAAACAGTATGGGAAAATGTATGGAGGCTTTAAACCACTACAGATAGATCTACCATACAATCCAGCAATCCCACTGCTGGGTATATACTCAAAGGAATGGAAATCATCATGTCAAAGGGATACCTGCACTTCCATTTTTATCACAGCTTTATTCACAATAGCCAAGATATGGAACCAACCTGAATATCAATTGATGAATGATTGGATAAATATAATTACAACTGCTCCTCAGCCATAAAAAGGAATGAAATGCTGCCACTCACAGCAGCATAGATGAATTTGGAGAAAATTATGTTTAGTGAAATAAGCCAGTCACAGAAAGAGTCACTGCATGTTTTCACTCAGACGTGGGAGCTAAAATAAACTAAATAAATAAATAATAAATTGAACTGTTAAAAAGAGAGATAAAAACTATGGTTACTAGTGGTAGAAAGGGGAGGGAGGAGGAAGGATAGTAAGAGGCTGATTCATGGGCACAAAATTAGCTAGACAGGCAAAATAAGTGCTATTGTTGTACAGTTGATTTAGAAATCTATAATTAACAGTGATTTATGTCATGTTTTGAAACGACTAGAAGAGAGGAGATCAAATGCTCACATCACAAAAAAAAATGATTCAGTTTTTGCAATGAAGAATGTTAGTTACCCTGATTAGATAATCACATATTGTATAAATGTATTGACATATAATTCTGTACCTCATAAATATGTACAATCAATGTGTTTCAATAAAAAATGAATTATAGAAGAAGGTATAGGGAGAGAAAAGCATTCTAGACAAAATGGGCAGTATATGCGAAGTACAAAAGCAAGAAATACCATGATGTAAGGGAAGGAATGAAAAACATTTCTGAGGCAGGACTGGAAAAATCAGCAGAATAAGGTCTTGAAGGGCCATGTACACCATATGAGGTAAATTGAGCTTTATTCAGTAGGTAATGGGGAAGTTTCACAGATTTTTAACCAGATAAGTAACGAGGTCAGATTTCATTACAGAAAGATCTTTCTGGTGGCAGCATGGAATGGATTTGAGTGGAGAAGATCAGAAGTCAATCGGGAAACCATTTTTATAGTCTAGAAGTTAAAGTGAGAGAGCATTAGTAGGGAGAAAGTAGAAAGGATGGATGCGAGTAATATTTAGGAGAGAATGTCAACTAGGCATAGTGATTTATTAGATGCAGGTGGTGAAATAAAGGAAGGAATAAGATACGACTTTTCAACTGAATGACAAAATATACACCAGAAAAAGGAATGGATTTGAGGGGGAGGGGGACGATAAGTTCTGGACATACAGAATTTTAATTGTCTATGAGACATGCAGCTGGAGATGCTGGCAGACCATCACATATATAAGCCTGACACTTCAGGGAGTTGTTGGGGCTAAAAATATAGATTTGGGAGTCATCAGCACATAGGTGATGCGTGGTTGACGTTGCCCAGTGAGAGTGTTGAACTTCAAAAGTGTAGTTTCCATGAATAACGGCAGCAAAAGCCAGTTCACAGCGAAACGAAGAGGGAATAGAGGTGCGAAAGTGGAGACAATGAATATGATCTACTTTAAGAAGTTAGGATGAAAAGAAAAAGAAAGAATGGGATTGTGGGAATCAAGGAAGAGATTTTGTTTCTTTTCAGAATAGGAGAGACTTATATTGAATATTGCTTGCAATCTCTTTCAAGGTCACCATTGAGATGGCAGCCCTATCAGCAATGGGCCAGTCAGATCCCCAGTAATGGATCACAGAAAAGAAGACTAGCTTCCCGATGTTCTGAGAAATTTAGTAACAATTCTGAAAGACGAAATTGACAGAGAGGGAGAGGAATTATTTAAGAATAAGACAAATAAATTTATGATCCACTTATTGGTATTTTGGGATTGTTAATAAATGTTTAACAAAAGAGGATTCAATAATTCAACATCACATTAAGCCAAAAAAATATTTTAAAGCTGTCCGTAGCTGCCCATAAATTGAATTGTGCAGCATGTGATCGACTTCCTGCCAAGAACATTTGCCTGTTCCAACTTAATCTGCTTTATCTAAATACAGTAATTATTTCACTTTGGCAAAGATGTTTGTTTCAAATTAACACTTACTGACCCCTACATTTTCCCCCTTCTGAGCTCTCTTCATCTCTCATTGTCTGCCTAATAAGTCTGTTTATGACCAGGCCTCTACAGCAAAGGCCTTCCAGGAAACCTTTGTCTCTAGATAAAGGCACACTAGAGGTGAGCTGTAGTACTGATCACACCGGGTCTGGTACCTAGCAAGCAAAGAGCCATTCAGCTAAGCATCTGATCCTCCTGCAAGTGGATGATAACTGCTGCTTCTTCCAACCCCACCCCAAATTCTGGACTTACTCACATCAGGTAATATAAATGAGGTAAGCAGTGCTGGAGGGAGCATGGCAAGCCATAGCAGCTTGATTTAATCCCATCATTTCTTGCAACAAGTTAGCAGTCAACTCTGCCTCCATCTTCTGACCTCATAGGGCAGGTTCCAGATATGAGTACAGCTTTCATGATCAGGGGACTGTTTACTATTGTGCACAACCTCCCAAGATACCAAATAGCACCTGCTGGTTCCATGCAGAAATGGAGAGGGTACCCCTCTCCCCAGTTGTGCATTGTACTTTTGTCACCTGGGCCCAAAACAGTGCTACTAGTTCACAGTCTCACGAAGACCCTTCTAAAAACAACTCCTTCAGCTTCTGTCTGTAGTCTTTAGGTCAATAGCAGCTACACAAACCAGTCTAGGGGTCAGTATGGGCAATAGACACCATAATAGCATTAACTAACATGTTTTGAGGCACTTACTATATGTCAGGCCCTATTTTAAATGCTTTATACATACTAACACATTTAATCCTTTCAACAATCCAATGAGGTTAGTACTTATTATCCCAATTTTACATATAAGGCAACAGAGGCACAGAAAGTTTAGGTAACTTACCCAAGGTCACTCAGCAAGTAAGCTGTGAAGCCAACATTGGAATCCAGGCAGCTCAACTCCAGAATCCACAGTCTCAGCCATAATAATCTATTGCTTCCCTGGGCATAATGAGCTCACTGTTAACCCTTCTCTTTCTCTGACTCTAGCCACCTAAGCACACCAGTTTACTTCTCTTAGGTCTTCTTCCTGTTATGCACTTCAGTTGCTGCCATTTAATACCATGTGGGCCATTGATTCAGCATACAGCCAGGATATGAATACAAGATTAGGCTGAGCTAAGATATCCTGCTATACCTGATTGACATAATGTATACAAAGCACCCCAAAGCAATGTTTGATACATAGTAGGCACTCAAAAATACTCATTTTTCAGATTGTTAAAAGCAAACAAAAAGAACCATCTACTGCGCAAGCAAGTCAAAAGAGAAGACAGCTGGTCAGGCTGGAGTGATAGATTCAAGGAGGTGGGAGAAAGAGGGCAACCAGTTCATTCCAGATGTCCCCTCTTATTTCTCTTTCAACTCCTTCCTATCGCATTCAAACACAGATGGTGCTATGAATAAAGGCTATCTGAGCTTCTCCCAGGCCTGAGGGTCAATCTATGTACCCTTAAGAAAATTTAACAGAGCAACAGCAAATGTGCACAGGGAAAGGACAGGGAGGGATAAGGAAATGACCCATCAGTAACAAGAACTCTTCCTTCATACAAAGCAAGCCTCCCCCATTACCCTCTTGTAGAGTTAAAATAATTAAACGTCAGCCTTATTAGTCATTTCCATCTTAGTATGAATAATTCTTTCCAAAAGAAGGGCTAGCTTTGAGTTGGTTTCCCTGAAAAATGGGTGATAGTTGGGGAATCTGACGACCTAAGGGTGAAAGAGAAAGACCAACAAAAACAATCTGCCCAAGCTTCATAATCTTGTCTTGAGCTTGATACACAATTGCCTCCTGTCACAGGACTGATCCTTTAAGCATGATAGACATGGTGCCAAGGGCACACAAAATGTTTTCCTTTCTTTTAGAATCAGAAGAAAAAAAATGAACTTTTAGGTGGAAAAAATGCTTTAACATATAATATTAATATATTCATCTCTATAACAATAGTCATAAAATATAATTTTTAATATTTATTTTTTTATGAAGGAATAGATTCATGAGGGCAAAGTGCCTAGGGCTCATAAAAGTCATGATGTGGCCCTGGTCCAAGGTTGTGTTCCCAGGGAAGCAGATACTGAGAAAGAGTTTAGCATTCAGAATGTTTACTGATGGGTCAAGTGTGTGCAGTTGGCAACATTTGCAGAAGAGAAGGAAGCTGAAAGGAACAGAGAGGAAAGTCGAGCTGCAATGCATGTGCATGGACAGACCTGGCCGACCCCACAGGGAGCTCTGGAGCTAATGGCCCTTCACAGTTGTTCAGAGTTGGGCTGAGATGATCAGGACTTTTTATCTCCACATTGGATACGGGATGCTCCAAGAAGTGTGACCTAAGGTGAGGTGACCCTCTGCAGCTAAAACAAACCTTCAAGGGGCTGACAGCTGGAGGCTGTCTGCTGACTTCACCCCCAGTAGCTGAGCAGAGAGTCCTTCCTAGAAGAAGAATCGGGGTAGTGCTTCACAGCACCCCCCACACCTCTTCCACTCACCCTGCAGGAACAGTCTTCACTGGTAAGGAATCAACACCAACCACCTCTGCTGGCTAAAAGCAGGGCCCAGTGGCATAATAGCTCCATTTCTTTCCTGTCTTTTCAGAACAACCACAGGAAAGACATCATAAATTAAATCAAATACATTATGTAGCACATTTATTTTTATCTCAGTCTACAGCCCTAGGGTTATTTTTATCACCTTTTAAAAAAGAAAATTCAGCTCTCCCTGGCCATCTCATCAATTTGTCAAGTTTGAATTTTGAAATCTATATATCCATATAAAATGTACACCCCCTCCAAGGATATTTTCATCTCCACATAAAATTTATGTAAGCAGTGTTTTACCAATATGGATAACATAAAAGTATTGTTTAGACCAAGAAAGTGAGCTCTATACATTGTGGATAATGATTTCCTTGGCATAGGGCAGTCGACGATGTAAGTTACAGGATAGAGTGCCTGGCTGGCTGTCTTGTGCACACGTTTGTTAGCATATGTTCATCTTCTGATTAGATATGAAACACAGTCCAGGTCCATCTTATCTGCAGTGCCTTTTCCACACCTATGTTGCATATGTAGCAAAACTGAGAGAAGGGAAGAAAATCAGCATCTACCCAAAGACAAGAGTTAGTTGAATAAAACCTGTTTGAGGAAAAGGAAAGACAGAAGGGGAGAAGAGGTTGCATATAGGAGTATGGACAAAGGTGGAGGTTTTAGAAAACATTACCTATTGATTTCTCACTTGCAGCAGTGAAGGCGAGATCTCTTGCTATATATATATATATATATATTTAATTATTATTATTATTATAGCCACCATTTCGGGAAGGAAACAATAAGATAGAAATGCCTATTTTCTTCTTGAGCAAAATACCTGTCACTTCTTGCTTAGCTCCTCTCCTCTCCTAGATTAGATTATTTGGAGATAACTTATGAAAAGCAATTTCAAATTCTGTACAGTATCACGCTCATTTTCCCAAGTATTCCTTTTAAAGGGGTTTGCACATCCTGGGTTTCAGATTATGCAATTGTAGGCAAACTCCATGATCTGACTCTAGTCATTGACAGATACAGATTTGATTGTACAATCCTGAGTGGCTAGGGAAAGCTTTTATTCATCTTTCAAACCCATAATTGCCTGAGCTTTCCTTTGTGGCTTCCTGCCCTCAGCAACTCAGTTGGGTTTCAGTTTGCAGACTGCTAACTCATAATCACAAACTCCAGTTTTTGTGATGAGGAAAAACATCCATGCAGCGCTAAAACAACACTCTAGTACCATTCTGCCCTTACAGAAAAATGGTCCAAACACTAAATCCTATTTCTACCTCACAAATTTCCCCATCTGGGCTTTGAATGGCACACATATTCTATATTAAGGAAATCCACTGTAAGAAAATCCAAATTTATAAAGTACTTGAGGGTAGATGATTTGGGTTGTGATAGGTAAGAGACTGGAAACAGAAAGGAAATATAAATTCATGTATTTGCTTTAAGTAAAGAATTGCATAGTGGTTCTCTTGAGCACCAACACTCCCCAACGTTCACACCTGGTACACATAAGTACACCCACATGTATGGATAAGCTGACTTGTAACCTTCTGCTGAGCCTTTCATTACTTTTATGTCTTTTTAGTTTCATAAGTACAATCCCCATCTCAGGGGATGGTAGAATAGCCTGTATATAGTTGGTACTCAATATGAGTAGGTTACTTATTGAAAGAATGAATGACTAAATGTGTATTGTGCATCTACTTTAAAATGGAGCATAAATGGAGTCATTGATAGCTAAAAGTGAGATAATATATGTGAAAATACTTAACACGGGGCCTGGAACTCAATACATATTGTTTTTAAAATTTTACTTTTTAGTGCAAAATATATTAGAAATATGTCATACTTGCAGGAAGAGAAGATGCGATCAGAACCTCAAATTTGATTCATAAGATGCTGAATATTTTCTCTAAAATATTCTCAGAAAAATCAATAAAAGCAGGAAGCTCGCTGTACAAGCATGGGTAGTCTATTTATTCACTATCTAAAATAAATTGCAGGCAATGGAATGACAAAATTAAGAATAATTCAGTGACTGAGAATAACACTTGTGTATACACACACACACACACACCCACCAACACACACCTAAGTGAACAAAAAGGATAGGATTACTACCATAAATTAGGATTCAGAATGAAGTAAATACTTTTTTGTATCTTAAACAAGGAAAACAAAGATCTTAATTTAACTCATATCTGTGGTCAGTTCCTCATATTCTCTTAAAAGAACATTCTGATTACACAGAGCAAGCAGTGATCAGTGATTGTCTAATGGAAGGAGAAAATTTACACAAAAACTCTAAGTGGAAGGGCTAGTGTTCTCCTTTGTCCAATTAGCAGTGGTTTCTCAAAAGAACAGAGAAGATAGAGAAAGTGGATTGAGGTGCAGATAGACCGCTGTTCAATCTATAAGATATGACTGATATCTTGTAGAAGAGTCATTTCCTAATATTTGAGGTTTCTCAGACAGTAGAAAGGATATCCACATATGTTCCCCCATAGACTCTAGATTCTCTAAAATATTTATTAAAATTTCAAGGTAATATAATATTCAGACACCATAGTCTGTGTTTAGGTACTAAAATAAAATAACAAGAGACAAAGATTTTCATGTCCACTGATTCCCTTAACTAATGTTTCCATGACAGTAAGATAATGTTATCTAGTTCCTTTTCTAGCTGTAAAACTACAAAGATTGATGAGACAAACTTGATGCTCTACCTGGACATTTGTAAGCTGTTTGAAGCTTGCCAAAAGACAGACAGTTCCTCTTTAAAAATAAATTGCCCAGAATATTAAATGATGTTTTGTGTAAAGGTGCATTCAATTTGGTTTTTGCAATATTGTAGAAATTACTAAGCACAGTGTTGGATATTTGAGGGCAAAAACATTTCAATTTCTATTCTGAAGTTGGAATCTAAATCCCTGAGGGTGGCATATTTTGAGAGGTCTTTCCAAGTCTTCGAAAGCATAAACATCTTCCTCCGACCTTGAACCTCATAAATTCCCAAAAAATTTGTTAAAGAGTGATAGCACACTTTATGTCTACTTTTAAAGATAGACTATGTCTCCTTTTAAAGATTTATTGTATGGGGAAATTGGGAAAGGTACCACTTGGCCCCCCAAATTAGAGACCCAATAAGAAGCTTTGACATAGCTTTCCTATTGCACAGTTCAGTGGAAGAAGCAAGCTCACCAGGGAAGAGACAGTGCTGGCGTATCGGAGCCAGTGTTGGTGAACCAGGTGATTCTTGATGGTAGCATATCAGAGCTGAGGCCTAAAGCCAAAATGGAAGTCAGGAATGTAGGCCACTGAGATGAAGGTGGGAGAGATCTGAACAATCTATGGTTTATCTTATTGTGGCCCTTGAACCACTGCATCAGAAGCACTTGGGGAGTTGTAACAAAAGCAAGTAATTGGGCCACACACCAAACCTACTGGACCAAAATCTCTTTAATGGAGATACCTTGGAAACGGCATTTTTAGCAATCACCCCAGGTGTTTTATTATGTATAATAAAGTTTGGGGACCAATAAATTAATGCTTCTGAAGGTGGACTGACACCCCAAGATATAGATCTTCCAAGGACTCTTTGGATTTTGAAAAAGTACTTTACTCTTTCATAAAGCAAACCCTGAAAATGATAGCCAAGACTACAGAAACACATTTGAGTTGATGCATAGGAATTTGGGAAGAAACTTTAGCACCACTAGTTTTCTTCTTACCATTAATAGAGCCTACATATTACCAGTGTATTTTCAAATGCTCCTGCCCATTTCAGCAGAGAATCTTGGAACTATGACTGAAAGTAGCCACCACCATGGCTCTGGCCCTAGTCACTCACTTAGTGGTCATCTCTGAAAGCTTGGTGGATTAGATATTGGAAAGTAGGGGCTTAGGGTCATTTATAATTTCTAGTTAACTACAGATTGAGCAAAACTTGGATTCCACTCCCAATGTGGAAAATCTTCTGCATACTTTTTTGTATATGAAAAAGTCTAAACTGCTGAAAATAGCTGAATTCATCTTCGAGTACCTACAATTCTGTGAGGCTTCCGGGTCTCTTGAACATATAACACAAGACTATATCTTAGGAACTCAAACAACTCAACAGCACAAAAATAAAATAAAATAAAATAACCCAATTAAAAAATGAGCAAAGGACCTGAACATACATTTCTCAAAACAAGACATACAAATGGCCAAGAGGTACATGAAAAAATGCTCAACATCACTAATCATCAGGGAAAGGCAAGTTAAGACCACTATGAGATCAATCATCTCATCCCAGTTAGAATGGCTATTATCAACAAGACAGAAATCAACAAACACCAGTGAGGACACGGAGAGAAAGGAACTCTCCTACATTGTTAATGGGAATGTAAATTGGTACAGCCATTGTGGAAAACAATATGGATGTTCCTCAGAGAACTAAAAATAAATCTACCTTACAACCCAGCTATCCTACTACTGGGTATATACCCAAGGAAATGGAATCAATATATCAAAAAGACACCTGTGCTCCTATGTTTACTTCAATAGTATTCACAATAGCCAAGAGATGGAATCAACCTAAATGTCCATCAATAGATAAATGGATAAAATAGTTGTGGTATATATACACAATGGAATACTATTTAGCTATACAAAAATATCCAGCCATTTGCAGCAACATGAACAGAAATGGAAACCATCAGGTTATGTGAAATAAGTCAGGCACAGGACAAATACCACATGATATCGCTCATATGTGGAGTCTAAAAAAGAGAGAGCGAGGAAGAAAAAAAGTCAATCTCATAGAAGTAGAGAGTCGAATATATTTACCAGAGGCTGGGAGGGGAGGACAGGAGGGGGAGAAGAAGTGGTGGACTAACAGGTACAAAAACTATACTGTCTACCCTAAATGAATCATTGTGAAGCATATGCATGTATTGAAACAACACAATGAACCCCACAAATATGTACATATTAAAATGTAATAAACAAATTAACAATTTTGATGTTTTTATATCCCCCATCTCAGCCTATTTTATTACCATTTGCCTCTTTTTCCTCAAAGTGGGTTGTGGGCACAGTAGTGGGAAGAGGAAGATTCAGCACAGACAATCCCATTATTTGGGTTTAAATAATTGGGCTTAAATTAAAAAGGGACTTCTCTGTCTTAGAGATTTAATGTGGCTACCCTATTACACTTTATCAGTGTTTCCCAATACTTACACCTTCCCTGGAATATGAATTACATGCCAATGTCATCAAATAAGCTTGAGAAACACTGGGCTATACAAAGTTAACTGATGTATTTCCTGTAGGATTCTCAAGAGCCTTTGCTATACTAATCTTCTTTTAGAATCCCCAGAAGAAAAATTTAGCATGTGGCACCTCACAGACTTATATAACTGTAAATTCCTTTTTTTCATAGAGCAGCTTATATGTGTAGCTTCCCACCCCCACTCACATAACATAACATCACAGACACCCAAACAAGTTCCACTTCAATGTTACCTAATCAGAGAGACTATCCTGTCCACTTTACTAAGGTAGCCCCCAATTCCACTCCATCACTCAATCTCTGTATTTACTTTTTTTTTTTTAATTTTTTTTTAATTTATTTTTTTTAATTATTTTTTTTTTTTATTTTGTCAATATACACTGTATATGATTATTATGGCCCGTCACCGACACCTCCCTCCCTCCTCCCTCTCTCCCCTCCCCCCCAAGAATGTCCTTTCCGTTTGCTTGTTGTAACAACTTCATGGAAGTATAGTTGTTATATCTTCTTCCCCACCTTAAAGTTTTATGCTTTTACAATTTTCTATGCTTTAAACATTTTTTTAGTGTTTGAGATTTTTTTCTCTTTTTTGTTCCTGTTCTACATACTGTGCCCGCCCTTTTGTCCATTATTTACTTTGCACTCTATCTTTATTATTTTTTTCTTCTAAAATCTTTCCTGTAATAGTCTTTTCCAACTTTGTCAATGAATGTCTAGCTCATTAGTTTACTTTTATAATTTTCTAGTATAAGCTTTATGACTATGAATGTCCCTTAAATTCTGCCCATTTCTAGCCCTTAAGCTTTTACATATAGTATTTCTATTATCATTTCATTCAAAATATTTGCTAATGTTC
>NW_007729070.1:0-41244 GCF_000696425.1 Galeopterus variegatus | reverse complement strand
GAGAACATGTGGAATTTCTTTTTCTCTGCCTGACTCGTTTCACTCAATATTATTCTCTCAAGGTCCATCCCTAGAACTTACCACAACCTGATAAAAATATTGTATTTTATGTTTATTTATCTGTGTTTTTCTATCTCCCCTATTAGAACATAAGTTCCAGAAGAGCATAGATTGTGTCCCCTTGATACAATTGCATTTTTCTAGGGTCTAGAACAGTGCCTATCATATAGTAGGCACCTAATTAATAATTGTTGAAGGAATAAGCAGACTAAACATCTGATGTAACTCTCCTTTGGTCACCTGATACTAAGAAATATTAACCTTGAGAGCAAATGACCAAACCAGTATTACTGCCCAATATCATCCAGAGTAGGAAATACAACTGCAAATTCTTTACAGAAATAGAGGTAGCTTTTCCTAACTCCTTTTGAGCAGGTCTGAACTACACGGCTCTGAAATGTTAGTTGAATTATCACATTTTCTCAAATTAGATCTTTGAGATTCTATCCTGAGAAGTTGCCTCAAATATTTTTGTGTCTTAGATGCTGGTACTGCATCAAATAGAAAATATGACAGTAGGATATTTCTATGTTCGGTAACAGAATAATAGTTTGAACTACCTATATTGTTAATTTCTAGTGGCTAATTCTCATAAACCAAGGCCATCCTAGTATTGGAATAAATACCTTAAACCATATCACAGTTAGAAAATGTAGGCTTTGGGCTGGCCCGGTGGCGCCACTTGGGAGCGTTGAGGGTTGCAATCCGTTGCCGGTCACGAAAAAAGACAAAAAAAGGAAAAAAAAAAAAAAAAGAAAATGTAGGCTTTTTGCCACCCTACACCGTGGGAATGGGGGAAAATTCAGAACGAAGAATTACAACACTTTACAAATATAGATTAAGCTAGATAAACAAATAAAGACAACACAGATAAACTCTAACAATGAAATGGTTGAGTGACGCTAGTTCACACAGAGTGTGTCCCCAAAATTAAACAAAAAGAATAGTAATAAACATAAAATATGGAAAAATAAATAAGTGGTGATCAAACAAAGAAAGGCTTATCCTCATGCCACAGTCTTTGAAAAGTAGTAGCCAAAGAAAATGAGAAACAGACGGTTCTCACTGATACAGCTTTCATCAAGCCCCTTCCTCTCATGAATTAGTACAGTGGAAAGAATGTTAATAGATTAAAAATCTTGAAAGTAGGTTGAAAGGAAAAGATGTGGAAGATCTATGAAGAAGAAAAGCCACTCCTCACCAACCTTAGTATCTCACCAATGACCAGAAAGTCAGCAATCCTTCAATTTGGTTTTCACAGGTTAGGACAAAAGTTTGTATAATAAGACATAACAATCATAATCACCCCCTGTTAATTTTCTCTAGCAATAACTGAGAGTAGGCAAAATAGAAAGCAAACAAGAAACTAAATAAGACAAAACTGTTTGAAGGAGTGAAGGACTTAAAAATAAGAGGCTCATGGCCGTTCTCTGATGAATTCCCCCTCCAAGCACGCATGGCAATAGTACAGTGGCAAAAACCCAAAGGTTTTGCGTATTTTTTTCCACTGTCTAAGAGGGGAGGAGAAAGTGGGAAAAGTTGACTTCTGACATTGATTGCATTTGTTGGAAGGAAAGCTTTTAGGGCTTCATCTTGAGCTAGAGGACAAACTAAAGCCAAAGGTACTCTGTGTGCAATAGATGGTGCCACCACTTGGGTCAGTGGTTCCCAGTCCTAACTCTGCAGTAGAGTCACCTCAGCAGCTGCTGAAACATGCCAATTCCTGAGCCTCAGGGTAGACCACATGAATCAGAATCTTTGGAGGTTAGTCCCAAGCACTGGTACTTTTAAAAGTTTCTTTCAGCTGATCATGATGCCTAGTAAGGATAGATAATCACTGAACCAGGTTGAATGAATCTTGTTACAGGCATTTTATGAATGGAAATTATAGACAGGAAAGTGGGGATCCATGGCCCTTGGACAGCAGAGTATGGCTAGACCACCCAGTGCCTAGCACTCAAACTGAGGCTCTTAAGAAGATACAAAATGAGAAGGGAGTGAAAAAAATTAACACCACTATGTGCAGAATTGCTCACAGAACTCCTTAATTTAAATATGAGTACAATGAAAAGATACAGAATGACAACACTGCAAAAACACTACAGGAAAGAGATAGAGAAAGGGAAAAAGCAAGAGAGAGTAGGGGAAAAAAGAAGGTAATACAGAAAATGAATCCACACTTAAAGAAAATATTCCCTGATGAAGAAAAATTTCAAGAGAACATGAAGTCATTGAAACAAGACACCAAAGACAAATGATAAAACAATGGAATGAGAAGAATAAGATGAAAAGAGAGATGACAGAGGTAAGAAAACAAATTGAGAACCAAAACAGCATTATTGAACTATAAAACATATTATATTCCATGAAAGTGATGAAAGAAGAAAGCAGAGGCCGTGATATTAATATCAGAAAAGATTGAATTCAAGGGAAAAAAACAGTTTTGATAAAGGACACCATCCATAATGACAATATAACTGCCATAAATATTCATGCACCAAATAACAGAATCAGAATACATAGAACACAAACTACATAAAAGGCAAGGAGAAATCTCCAAAAACACAGCAGGAGGAGTTGATCTTAAAACATTTCTATCATCTATGACCGACGAGGTAGAAAAAAATAAACAAAAATAGCCAGGAAAATTCTGAAGGAGAAGCATAAAAGAGCAGAATTAAGAGTATTACAAACCTGCAAACATTAAAAGAGTTTGTTAATGGAGAAGAAATAGATGTATTAATGGAACACCATAAAGTCCACAATCAGACTGCTATACACATGGGAATTTAGAATATGACAAAGGTAGCATTTCATAGTAGCAAAAATATATAGATAATTCAATTAATGAGATTGGGACCTGTGACTGTTTCCCAAAAAAAAGCTGGGAGAGGGGTTGGGAACAGGTTAGGTGAAGGAGAGTTTGGGTTGGGGACATGGGGAACAACTGCAATTTGAGGTGGTGGGCATGCTGACAGTATTGATCTGATCAACACATCTTGGGCGCAGGTGCTGACAGTCAGCTCTATGCCCCATGAATATATATAATCCTTTTTTTAAAAAAAGCTGAATTTCTTTTTCATTTATTAAATTAAAATAAAATCTTTATGGATTGACATTTTCAACAGTAGGAAAAAAATTAGATGAAAATATGGAGGATTAATTAATACACTTGAAGTTTGAAGAACTTCCTAAGCAAGATACAAACCTCAGAATTAAAAAAGAAAAAGACATAGAATTGACCATATATAAATGTAAACTATGCTTATTGCAAATAATGAAAATATTAGAAACAAAGACAAAAGACAAACAGACTAGAAAAACCTTTACGGCTTATATGACAAACAACTATGTTCTTTTGTTTACAGTAAGCTTGTACAAACCCATGACAAAAGAATAAACAACTCCAAAGAAAACCAGGCAAAAAATAGTAACAGGCAGTTCTCAGAGAAAGAAATACAAATGGCCTTTAAACACATGAAAAGATGATCAGCCTTATTTATGATTAATGAAATGCAAATAAAAACAGCAATGAAGATGCCTTTTTCACCCATCAGATTGTCAATAATTCAAAAGCTCACTAAGATGAGGAGTAATAGGCACTCTCATACACTGCTGGTGGAAATGCAAATTGGTGCAACCTCTGAGGAGGATAATTGTGCAATAAGAGGCAGTCCCTGTATCCAAGAATAACCACTACTGGAAAAGGGGCCACTTAAAGGAAATCTGCTTAAAACAGGAACCAGAATATCATAGTTGACTTTTTAATGCTAATTGGAAATTTATGTTTAAAAAATAAAAACTACATAAGTGTACTTTGTCTTACACTTTCTAAAAAAATGAAGTTTTAATGCAACTGTGAACACATTCATTCAGCAATAAATAAAGCAAACGATTGTGGATTTTTTTCATATGATTTTTCTGACAAAATGACATGATAGTACAATAAGGCATTCTTATTATTATTTCATGGCAAGATCATAAGGAATAAGTTTTATAACATATTACAGGGCTACATCAATTTTCCCAAAGACCTCTCTTGATTCCTGATATTCCAACTGTTCTCTTTCATTCTATCCATCTTGTCATTGTGTGAATTTGTTCTTTTCCTCAAAAGTTAACTCTGCCTAGTCCTCACCTGGCTTTTGGTATTCAAGCAAATCTCTGTCACTTTCATCAACTTCATTAAGTCTTGCATCTCTCACAATATTTGAAATTTTACTTTGCAATTGATTTGGGCTCTCTTTCATTGTAAAGATCAACAAAGACATTGATATGATGGGCAAGAATAGGATCCAGTGTTAAATAGGGAGGGATGATAAGTGGGAAACAATTTCCTAAGTGGCCTAAAGAATACTGTTGTGCTCTAATGACTATGCTTCCCCATAAAATCTTATAACTCTAGGGACTCAGATAATAAATATTTGTACAATAAGAATTTCCTGTTGTATATCAAAATTTTAAATGCATCTACTCTTTGTATTCTGTCTAGAATGCTCTTTTCCCCTCTTTTTTTTAATCTTCTACTCATCTTTTGGTAGTCAGTTCAAGTATGAATTCCGCAGAGGAGCCTCTTTTGGCCTCCCTGACTAGGTCAAATGCCTTATTACAGGTACTTAAAGCACCTTCAGAGCATGTGCCATGGTCGCAATTCTATATTTCTGTAATTTAATTAATGACCATGTTCCCCACTGAACTCTTTACCCCACAGAGGCAGAGATTATGTCTGGCACAGAGTAGTCCCTCAATTAAGTATCTATTTAATTCATGACTAACAGTGAACTACCTAAATGTCCCTCAATAAGGGAATAGTTAATTAAATTAGATTACATCCACATAATGGAACACACTGTATTAAGCAATCATTAAAAAGAGTGAGATAGTCCTGATATAGAACAATTTCCATGGAAAGATTTGCATTGTCTTTTAATTCTATCTTTCCATGAACTTTTTGAATTACGCTTGTATATATGCTGGAAGGTGCATACAGTACTTTTCTAGAAGAAATTGTTAACAGAGGTTACCTTTGGGGAGATTAAATAGGAGTTATGGGGATGGAGATTTTTTAGTTTCTTTTCATACATTTCTGTACTGTTTGAACTGTTTTATTACATTCATGTGCTATTTTTAATTTAATAATAATGATACATTGTTTTTTTAACAGAGGACACAAGTGCTGACCAACAGAGGAAGACAATAAGTTCAAAGTCTACGTAAGCAGTCAGCAACTGGAAGCAATGCCATGGTTGAAACAGCCTACTATATTCCCTATCTTGGTCGGTGGCTCCCATTTCCCAAGTAACCAAACTAGAAAACCAAGTCCTCCACTCCTCTCCTTTTTTAGCCCTCAGATCTAAACAGTTATTAAGTCCTATTGATCCTACCACCTAAACAGCTTTCCATTTCATTCTTCCTCGCCATTCCCACTGACACTGCCCTAAATCAGGACCTCATCACGCCTCCCTTGGATTGCTGCAATATTCTTTTCTTCCCACTTGCAGTTTTCACTCCCACAACTCACCCTCTGTTCTACTGCTAGAAAAATTCCCCAATCTAATTAAACCACTATAAAGAATGTTTAACAAACCAACCTAGCCTCACCTGCTACTCTTGCCCCATGGCACCTCATAGTTCAGCAATCGTGGTGTTCTTTCATTCACCTGAAATATCTTCTTAGTTTCTCCCTCAAACATTTTATGTATATCCCTCCTGTGTTTGAGGTTTTCCCCCACCCTATTTGCTTAGTTAACATATATTTTATTACTTTGTCCTCTATCCCCACCCCTTCAGACTAGATTAGCTCCCTTTGCATTCTGCTTCAGAGCACTCATAAAATTTATATTTGTTTTTCCTGTATCTGTCTTCCTTACCTGACTTTAAACTCCACCAAGAGAAAGTCTACACCCATAGTGCCTGATAGAGAGCTTGGCACATCATAGTAGCTCAATAAATTCTTATTAACTGGCTGACAGCCTGAATGAATAAATGAATACAAAGTGGTTTATATAACTCTCCTGCTTAAATCCCATCACTGGCTCCTTACCATGTACAAAATGAAGTGTATGAGGTACTTCACAAATGGGCTCCTGCCTGCTTCTCCTGGCTCACCTTCCCTAACCCAAGCCTTTGTCTTTCATGCTCTAGCAATTCTGAATTATGCAGAGATTATGGAACAAACCTTACTGCTTCACTTTTCCTTTGTATATACTGTTTCTGCCACATAGATTACTTACCCCTTCTTCTCCCTTATGCCTACATGGTAAATGCTCATTTATTCATAAAGAACAGCCAGTAGCTTGTATCCTTTCTCTTTTTATTGCATTCATAATACTGTGACTATTTTCTGGTAAGGACTGTCTTACATACGTTTTATCCCACATGAATAACACATAACTAGAACACAGTAAACACTAAATGTCTGAAGTGAATTGAACATTTATTGTGTGTGTGAGAGTATAAACTATTAATAGTATATTTATAATACCTGCATGCGTATGTATATTTTTTCCTTGGCAATAGAAAATATTTTCAAGAATTTTATATATAGTAACTCCGTTAACTGCCCCCAAAAATAGTAAATGCATTTTTTTTTTTTTGCATTTAATAAACATTCATGCTGCTAGTTGGAAGTCTGCTTAAAATTTTGCCTTTCTCAGACACAACCATATCTAAGACAAACAGACCTTTTTCTCTGATCTAAGGTTACAAATCTATGTGGCAAGGACGGCAAAGCAAATAAATGGCCTTTACAGATCATGCAATTTAACAGTAGTGAACAAACCAGCCATCTGGTACCCACGTAAGCATTCCTCTGATCACATGAGGGAATTGGGCCTAGCATATATAACAGAAAAAAGAGCAAAACATCTTTTCCTCCCCTACCCTCTGCACAGAGACTTTCAAATTCACTGGTACTGATTATAAGTAAGCAAAGCCTAGCTAGCCACTGCCATTTAGTCCCAGCATTTAGATTAAGAGAAAATCACGTTAAGTGAAATAAGCCAGGCACAGAAAGAGAAATATTACATGTCCTCACTCATAAGTGGGAGCTAAAAAATAAACATAAAAATAAACAAAAGAAATATACAACAATCACAATAATACATTGAACTTTCAAAAGGAGAACTGAGGTTTTGAGAGGTGGGAAAGCGGGGGGAGGGGAGAAACAGGTAAAGGGCCATGAAAAGTGATGACATTGTATATTATTGAATATAATAACTGTTCTGATTTGAGCATCACATATTGCACACAGTTACTGATATTCAACTCTGTACTCCACAGATATGTACAATCAACTATGTTAAAATTAAAATTAAAAAACAAGAATCACAAGGGTCCATCTTTCATGTGCACTGTAGAAAGTTCTTAAAATAATAACTTCAGGTTTTTAGCTTCCTAGGGACCCTCCAAGGTATGCCAAGTCATTTGTCACTGTTAGGCCCAGTCAGTGTTTGCTAACTTCTATTTTAAAGCCCTTAGGTACAGTCCAGATCTAGTCCATGAGGGGATTCCCATCTTCATCCTAGTGACTTTGAAGTTATTTGCATCATTGCCACAATCATCGTCATCATCATCCAGGCTTGTCTAGGGCATTTCTGAGGTCTGCCAAGGGTCTCTCTGGAAGCTTTCTTCAGAAAACCAGGGATCAAAAGCAAACTCTCCACATCCACTGAAGTATCATAGTCCATTTGGGTTGCTATAACAAAATATAAACTGGGTAGCTTATAAACAATAGAAATTTACTTCTCGAAGTTCTGGAGGCTGTAAAGTCCAATATCAAAGCAGATTTGGTGCCCGGTGAGGGCCCACTTTCTGGTTCATAGACAGCACCTTTGTAATTTGTCCTCACATGATAGAAGGGGCAAAGGGTCTCTCTTGGAACTCTTTTATAAGGACACTGTAATGGACTGAATTGTGTCCTCCCAAAGTTTGTGTGTTGGAGGCTGGATCCCCACTGTGACTGTTAAGAGGTTGGGAAATCCTATTATGACAATTGAAAGACAGGGCCTTGAAGAGGTGATTAAGTTGATGGTTTAATGGTGGTCATGGGTGTGGTTCTGTGGCTCTAAAAGGAGAGCACATGAGGAACTATCTCTCTCTCTGCTCTGCCATTCTCGCCATGTGAGAGCCCTGCATTGCTCTAAAGCCTTCACCAAAGAAGACCCTCACCAGCCTCTCAAACTGTAAGCAATACATTTCATTTTCTTATAAATCACCCGGGTATTTTGTTATAAGCAACAGAAACAGACTAATACAGAAAATTTGTATCAAGAGTGGGGTGAGCTAATTCCCATTAAAAATCCCCTCTCATATATTTATAATATATCTTATTGATTCTGTCTCTCTGGAGAACAATGGTACAGGCCCCGATCCCATTCATGAAGCCTCTGCCTCCATGACCTAATAACTTCCCAAAGGCCTCACCTTGAGGGTTAAGATTTCAACATATGAATTTGGTGGGGGGGTAACACAAACACTCAGACCATAGCAAAGGCCAAGCCTAGATTCTGTAACCTTCATGAATCCTTTGCTGGTTAACGCCATTCCTACCTGATCAAACCTTTCTGTGTACTCCTATGTGACTAACAGTCTACCTTCCATGACTGAAGACTTGATGATATCCAATTGTTTCATGTAGGTTATTTTTGCTCTGCAAAGCAGAATGGCAGGGAGCTCCCTCAGGGAAGAAATCAAGACTTTCCATTTGAACCCAGTTCAACAAACATCATCTAGCACTTATTATGCTCAATTACATTTATTAGGACTGCTTTGGTTATAAGCCACAAACACCCAGTTGAGGAGCTTAAGCATAAATGGTGTCTTAATTATAAGGATATAGGAGTGTCTCATATAACCCAATGAGAGAAATACAGCTGAGCCTGTTTTAATCTTTCTCTCTTTTTTTTGCAAGCCAATATCCTCTACTTTGGGGACCAGCATTACTGATCCAGCCATTCAGAAAAAGGCAAGATCTTTCTCAAAGTCTCAATTCAAATTTCTGGAGCACGGACTTTGGCACAGGTTAGTTCACATGATCATCCCGGAGCCTGTTAACTCTGGTTGAGAATCCAGGTAGGCAGACAGACATATAATCAGATTACTTCAATATTATGTGGTTAAGAAATAAGAGATAAATTTATGGTGCTATCAGAGAAGAGAGGAGGGACATGGGGATTAAGAGAATGTTGTTGGAGGAAATAGAACCTGAGCTGGAAAAAAAAGAGAGTTAACTGATGGGAAGGGCAATCCAAGCAGAGGGGACATTATGAATACAAAAATACATGGATATCCTAAACAAATGGTATGTGTAAGGACCTACAAGCAGCTTAAAATAAGAAATATAACATGTTTAAAAAGAAGCTGGAGAGGTAGACAAGGGGCAAGACTATGAAAGAGCTTAAATGCTCAAAACTGGTTCTATGTAGGATGTGGTATAATCTGATTTATGTTTTAAATAACTCTGAGAGCTGTGTGGAGAATGGGTTGGAAGAAGAAGAACACTCCATCATAGCACAAAGCACACATTTGGGCACACTATAATAAAAGCTGGCTGAATGAATGCAATTCATGACATCCTGTTTCTGGCCAACAATTCTCCCCAAAATCATCATTTATTTTATTATTGCTAACCCTTCTCTACCTCCCAAGTTCCATGGTTTCATGGGGCTTTTTAAATGTTTTTCAGTGATTATATCACTAGTTTTAGATCCCAGGCTGTTCTGGAGACCTCTATAGGGGAAATAGGAATCAGACACCTAACGCTTGTAAAAGAATTCCCAGGCTGGGGCAATGTGAACTCAGGTTGGGATTAGTTAGCCCGGGACTTGAAAGAAGCTTGTCACATCAGCCGGTAGGATTGGATTTTAAAAAACCACATGATTCCTAAGTCTTTCCTTCTCCCAGCATTTCATGGATGCATTCTCAGCTATCTTTTTACCTCTCCTTCCCACACTACCACCCATTACATCTACACCATCTATTACTTCTCAGCCTTTTGGCTAAGATCAAGTGTAGTACATCTACCTCATCCAGCCTGCAAATACCTCTACCCTTCTTTCAGTAATGGTAATCTCTGACAGTGGGTGACAAGAAGGGGAGGGTATCAATCCAAGTGAAGTTGCTGTAGATAGAGGTATCATTTGCCCCTACCATGCCTGAAGAACAAGCTTTGAGTACACATACTCCTATCATTTTCTCAATCCTGTCAGCTAAAACATTTCGTGACAGTTACTATTGGGGAAATTATTTTAGCATAGCAAACCTGGCCCTCTAGCTCTTCCTGACTGCAAAGTCTTGAAGATCTCATTCATAGTCTCTCTCTCTCTCAACATAACAACATTTTATTTAGGAAAAAAGTCAACTCAGATTGCTACTAAAATTTACTACTCAAGAGACACACTCAAAGGTTACCCAAATTTATTGCCTCAAACCTGCTATCACAAAAAGTAGCTTTCATATGGAAGCACACAGAGTTTTAGGGCTGGCACTGTCTGTGGTCTATAAAACCCCAATTTCTCAGCAACAAATTCCTGAGGACAAATGTCAGAGTCCAACTCCCTGCCTGATTGCCGTTTTTTACCCTACCTTTCCTTCTCTCGGTGTATTCTACCCACTGGTGGTTGAGGCATCTAAGAATCTTCCTTCTACACACCTACCCTCTCACAATACCATCCCCAGTTACTTTTTTACTTTCCGTCTACTGCCATAAGCTCTCCATGCTAAAATGGGTTTCTTTCAGCAGAGAAGTTGTTTCCTCCCAAAGGATAATCAAGAGAAACACTCTGCTAACTCAACACCAAGGCTCAATAATTAGACCCTTGTAACACTATTCCCCCAAAATATATATTATAGATATATATATGGCAATAGAAATAATAATTATACATGTGTGTATACATTTATACACTCACACCAACACATAATCATTATTTCTATGGTTATTTCATAGCAAATAAATTAAGACCTGATTTAAAAACAGCATGAGGCCAATGTAGGGATTTAGGTTGTTACAGTGGATAGTAATTTGCCCTTAAGAGAAACCTTTGTTCAGAAAGAAAAATATACCTCTTAATCTACACCCTCTTCAAGAGAAAGCAAAGGCATCCAACTGGTTAGTAACTCAAACGTCTGAAACTAAGGGCTGGCTCAAATTCAAGCCAGAAGCAGGCAGAGAGGCTTCTTAGCAAGAGTCTCTCTCATCTTTCTTTTTCCGGAGAATCTTTCACACTTCCTGTTCAAGCACTCTGTGCTCTTGGGGGAGCCTCTACTCTGAGGAATGATACGAAGTAATGAAGACGTTCACATTGAAAGCTTAATAATAATGTTACTTATTCCAAGGATGTTTATATTTCAAAAGAGCAGAGAATATAAACCTAAGGACTGAACCTCTAATAGTGAAATATCAGTAATATGGTACATGGGTAAGGAAGTTATAAGTAGTGAAGAGATAGGGTAGAGGGTCTTTCCAGTGTCCCTAAAATTACAGCAAGATTTCTACCTAAATAAGTCTAATGTGGTGTTGACACTCACCTGCTGAGAGTACTTTATTTATCCTTACTGTCTATAGGACCAAGTCCATACTCCTTAGTCTAATTCTTAAATCTCAATCTTTCCAGGCTCATCTTCCACTTTTCCCCTGCAAAACTTCTTCACTCTACCTATTATCTCCTGAATATACCTTCAGTTCAGAATTTTTGTTCATGAGGATTCTTCTCCTTGGAATTCCCTGCACCTCTAAACTCTTCCAACTTCAACACCACTCACCACTCATTTTTCAAAGCCCAGATCAAATCCTACTTCCTCTAGAAAATCCTCCTTAATCATCCCAAAGAGAAGTACCTCTCACCAAATATTTTATTATTTCTAAAATACAGAAAAATAAAATATCACAGAGCAATTGGAGTCTGACAGGTTTGGATTTATAACCATTCTCAATCATTTCATACAGTATTAGCAGCCTGTTTCTGTTGCTTATATCAGAATATCTGAATCTGGGTAATTTATAAACAAATAAAATTTATTTCTTACAGTTTTAGAGGGTGGGAAGTCCATGGTCCAGGGGGTGCATGTGGTGAGGGGATTCTTCTGAATAGGAACTCTCTACAGGGTCCCACAGTGACCAGGGTATTATATGGCTAGGATTGGCATGAGCAAGAGAAATTAACCTTCTCAGTTTCTCATCTTATAAAGTCATTAGAAACACACCCATGACAACCCATTAAACCATCAACCCATTACTCCATGCATGGATCAGTCACCAGGGCACAGTCCTCAAGATCCAGTCACCTCTTAAAGGTCCTACCTTTCAATGCTGTCACAATGGGAATCAAGATTCAATAAGTTTTGGGGAAACATTCAATCCACAGCATCTACAAACTGTGTGAACATGAGTAAATAGCCTGTCTCTCTGTATCTCAGTTTCCTTATATTTAAGGTGGTGATAATAATAGTAAATAACCCACAAAGTTGTGAACATTAGACATAAAGCACTTACCCAATGCCTGAACTAATAATAGCTATTATTGTATGCATACACTCACAACAACTCTATAAGGACACTGGGCTGTTTCATCAAGGCCTCTATCAAATTGCTTTATTTATTGCTTCTACGTGTCTTCCATCTTGCTTTCTTAACCTAACTAACATAGGATGTTAGATATTATTAGCTGCCAATCAAAATCCATTCTCTACTTCTTTCTGGGCTCACTAAGAGACTACATTTCCCAGTATCCCTTGCAGTTGGGTATGGCTATATGACGGTATATGTACGAGACCTGTGTTGTAGTACTATCTTTCTTAGTAAATTTCTATATAAGCTTGCAAAAATCACTTGATCTCAATATTCTCATTTAGAAAATAGAGGTAATAAATTATAATAGCATAGTATCTGAAATAATTTTCTTTCCACATTACTCTGTCCCTAAATGCAGAGAGCGGGTCCCCAATTTCTGATGTATTCACCAAAACATAGAAATGTTTAATAATAATTAGGGGCTTAGCAAAATGGTCCAATCACCCTGAGAGTCCCTGAGAGATATCTAATGCAGCAACTTTTCCACAGGCTGCCCAAAGGACTGGCTTCTGTCTTGACTATCTTATAACATTAACAGAAACCAGCATAATTTAAAAACAAAGATGGCAATATACACCCCAAAACAATAAAACTTATTAAAGAAAACATAGGAGAAACCCTTCAGCAAATAGGGCTGGGCACAGACTTCATGAATATGACCCCAAAAGCACGGGCAACCAAAGGAAAAATAAACAAATGGGACTATATCAAACTAAAAAGCTTCTGCACAGCAAAAGAAACAATTAACAGAGCTAAAAGACAACCAACAGAGTGGGAGAAAATATTTGCAAAATACACATCCAACAAAGGACTAATATCCAGAATATATAAAGAACTCAAACAACTTTACAAGAAAAAAACAAGCAACCCAATCAAAAAATGGGCAAAAGAACTAAGTAAGCATTTCTCTAAAGAAGATATGCAAATGGCCAACAGTCATATGAAAAAATGCTCAACATCACTCAGCATCCAGGAAATGCAAATCAAAACCACACTGAGATACCATCTCACCCCAGTTAGGATGGCAAAAATCCAAAAGACACCGAAAGATAAATGCTGGCGTGGCTGCGGAGAAAAAGGAACTCTCTTACATTGTTGGTGGGAATGCACAATGGTGCAACCCCTATGGAAAATGGTTTGGAGGTTCCTCAAACAGCTGAAGATAGACCTACCATACGACCCAGCTATCCCACTCCTGGGAATATATCCAAAGGAATGGAAATCATCAAGTCGAAGATATACTTGTTTCCCAATGTTCATTGCAGCACTCTTCACAATAGCCAAGAGCTGGAATCAACCCAAATGTCCATCATCGGATGAGTGGATACAGAAAATGTGGTATATCTACACAATGGAATACTACTCAGCTATAAAAACAAATGAAATACTGCCATTTGCAACAACATGGATGGACCTTGAAAGAATAATACTGAGTGAAACGAGTCAGGCAGAGAAAAAGAAATACCACATGTTCTCACTTATTGGTGGGAGCTAAAAAAAAATAAAAACAAAAAACAAATCAATTCACTCACATACACACACACACACACACACACACACAAAAAAAACCGGTGGGGGGTGGCGGGGAAGAAGATATAACAACTATACTTTCATGAAGTTGTTACAACAAGCAAACGGAAAGGACATTCTTGGGGGGGAGGGGAGAGAGGGAGGAGGGAGGGAGGTGTCGGTGATGGGCCATAATAATCATATACAGTGTATATTGACAAAAAAAAAAAAAGTTCAAAAATAGTCAAAACTCAAAAAAAAAAAATGGCAGTTTGGGCTAGTAGTTATCATAGTCCTTCCTCACAGCTCAGCATAGAGCAAGTAGATTAAAAACAAACCCTGCTTTCAGCTTCTATCAGGGGAGGGAAAAATATTAAAGAGTATCCAATGATCCAACTTTTCTGGTGGCTGCCCAATAACTGATTTGGGTAATCTAGAAGTGTGGAAGTTGCTAAGAACAAAGAAAGCAGGACTACCACAAAGGTTTGAGAGACTCCCCGAATCTCAGGCCAGTCTAATTGGTGAAGGTCTTTTCTTGCATGAGGCCAGTCCATAAAGACTCGGAGAGGTGGCTGTTTTGTCTAACATACAGACATTAACACAAACAGTCAAGGGAGATGAAGAAACAGGGAAATATGTCCCAAACAAAGGATCAAAACAAATTTCTACAAACTGGCCCTAATAAAATGAGATATATGATTTACCTGACAGATAATTAAAAATAATCATCATAAAGATGTTCACTGAGGTCAGGAGGACAAAGTACAAAGTGAAATTTTCAACAAAGAGACATAAAACATTCAAAAGTATCAAACAAATACCATGGAGCTGAAGAATACAATAATTGAACTGAAAAATTCACTACAGGGATTCAGCAGGAGACTAGATCAAGAAAAAGGAAGCACTAGTGAACTTGAACACAGGTCACTGAAAATCATTCAGACAAAGGAACACAAAGAAATAAGAATGAAAAAAAGTGAAGAAATCTTAAGGGACTCATAGGAAACCATCAGGCAGGCCAATATATGGATTATAGAAGTCCCAGGGGGGAAAAAAAAAAAACAGAAAAATAAATAAAAAAATAATGGATAAAAACTTTCCAAATCTGGGGAAAAAAATGGACACTGAACAGGAAAGCCCAAAGGATTCCAAATCAGATGAATCCAAAGAAATTCACATCAAGACACAGAATCAAATAGATAAAAGTCAAAGACAGAGAATTTTTGAAAGCAACAGGACAAACGTAATTTGTCACATAAAAAGTAAGTCCCATAAAATTATCAATAAATGTGATACATCAAAGGATAAAATCACATGATCATTATAGATTCAGAAAAAGCATTTTACATAATTTAACACACTTTCATGATAAAAACTGTCAACAAACTAGGAAGAAAAGAAAACTACCTCAACATAATAGAGGCTATATATGAAAAGTCCACAGCTAACATATGCAGCAGTGAAAAAGTGAAAGTTTTCTTCCAATATCAGGAGCAAGGCAACAATGCTCACTATTGTCACTTCTGTTCATCATATTACTAAAGTTCTATCCTGAGCAATTAGACAAGAAAAAGAAATAAAATTATCTAAACTGGAAAAGAAGTTAATTTGTCCCTGTTTGCAGGCAACAGAATATATAGAAACCCTGAAGTCTTCACCTGAAAACTGTTATAACTAATAAACAAATTCAGTGAAATTGCAGGATACAAAATCAATATACAAAAATGGGCAGTGTTTCTATACACTAACAGAAAACTATCTGAAGGCCGGCCCGGTGGCGCACTGCTACAGTTTGCCGCTTGGGAAGCGCGGTGGCGCTCCCGCCGAGGGTTCGGATCCCACATATAGACCAGCCGCTCACTGGCTGAGCGAGGAGCAGGGCAACACTGAGGGTTGCGATCCCGTTGCCGGTCCCGGTCCGGTATGGGCGCGACACTGAGGGTTGCGATCCGTTGCCGGTCACGAAAAAAAAAAAAAGAAAACTATCTAAAAAAGAAACCAAGAAAATAATTCTGTTACAAAAAAAAAATACTTAAAATAAATTTAACCAAGGAGATGAAAGATCTTTACACTAAAATCTATAAAACGATGATGAAAGAAATTGAAGACAATCTTTCCAAACAAATGGAAAGATACCCTGTGTTCATGGATTAGAAGAAATAATATTGTTAAAATGTCCTTACTATCTAAAGCAACCTACAGATTCAGTGCAATCCCTATCAAAATACCAATAACATCCTTCACAGAGATATAAGAAACAACAGTAAAATTCATATGAAACCACAAAAGACCCTGAATAGCCAAAGCAATCTTGACCAAAAAGAACAAAACTGGAGGCATCACACTACTTCAAAATATGCTGTGAAGCTATAGTAAGCAAAACTGCATGGCACAGGCATTAAAAAAAAAATACACCAATGGAACAGAAGAGAGAGCCCAGAAATAAATCCATGCCTTTATACCCAGCTGATTTTTGACAAGGTGCCAAGAACACACATTGGGAAAAGAACAATATCTTCAATAAATGGTGTTGAGAAAATTGGATCATCACATACAAAAGAATGAAATTAGAACCTTATCTTATGTCATACAGAAAAATGAACTAGAAATGGATTAAAAACTTATATGTAGGACCCAAAACTATGAAACTACTAGAAGAAAACATAGAGGAAAAGCTGCATGACATTGTTCTGAGCAATGATTTTTTTGATATGACCCCCAAAGCACAGGCTCAAATCAAAAATAGACAAATTGAATTATATCAAACTATAGAATGGGAGAAAATATTCACAAACAATACATGCAATGGGATTACTATCCAGAATACATAAAGAACTCAAGCAACTTCACAGTAAAATATCAAGTAATCCAATTACAAACGAGCAAAGGATCTGAATAGACATTTTTTAAAGGAAGACATACAAATGGCCAACAGGTACATGAAAAAATGCTCAACATCAGAGAAATGCAAATCAAAACCACATTGAGATAGCACCTAACCCTAATTAGACTGCCCAATATTAAAAAGACCAAGAATAACAAATGCTAGTAAGGATGTGGAGAAAGGGGAACTCTCCTACACTGTTGGTGGGACTGTAAAATCGTACAGCCATTATAGACAACAGTATGGAAGTTTCTGAAACAACTACAGAAAGAACTACCATATGATCCGGTAATCCCACTGCTGGATATATACCCAAAGGAATAGAAATCATCATATCAAAGGGATACCTGCACTCCCATGTTCACTGCAGCTCTATTATCAATAGCCGAAATATGGAACAAACCTAAATGCCCATCAATGGACAACTGGATAAGGAAAATATGGTATATACATTCAATGGAATACTACTCTTCCATAAAAAAGAATGAAATTCTGCCATGTGCAGCAACATGGATGAGCTTGGAGAAAATTATGTCAAGCAAAATAAGCCAGACACAGAAAGAAATATTGCATATCCTCACTCATAAGTGGGTGCTAAGAAAGAAGGAAAGAAGGAAGGAAGGAAGGAAGGAAGGAAGGAAGGAAGGAAGGAAGGAAGGAAAGAAGGAAGGAAGGAAGGAAGGAAGGGGAAAAGAAAAGCCTGCAATAATACCTTGATTAAATTTATGGTTACTATTGGGGGGGGGGAGGTGGGGAAAGATTGTGTAAGGGGCATAAAGAATAATTATGATTTGCAGTAATGAACCTGCTAATAATATTGATTTCATCAACACATGTTGTACACAGGTGATGGTAGTCAACATTGTACCCAAAAAATATGTATAATCAATCGTGCTTCAGTTAAAAAAAAAAAACTAAAAATCTTCTGCACAGAAAAAAATAAACAATCAACAGATTGAAGAAAAAACCTACAAAATGAGAGAATATATTTGTAAGCTATATATATCTGTTAAGGGATTAGTACCTAAAATACATAAGGAACTCAAACAAATTAGTTTCAGGAAAACAAATAAACTGATTCAAAAATGGGCAAAAGACCTGACTACGTCCTTCTTTCTCAAAGGAAGGCATACAAGTGGCCAATAGACATATGAAAAAATGTTCAACATCAGTAATCATCAGGGAAATGCAAATAAAAACCACATGGAGATATCCTCTCACTGCAGTTAGAATGGCTATTATCAAAAACACAAAAGATAACAAGTGTTGGCATGAATGTGGAGGAAAGGGAACCCTTGTATACTGTTGGTGGGAATGTAAATTAGCATAGCCATTATGGAAAAGTATGGAGGTTCCAAAAAATTAAAAAAGAACTAACATATGATCCAGCTAGCCCACTACTGAGTATATATCTAAAGGAAGTAGAATCAGTATGTTGAAGAGATACCTGCACTCCCATGTTCACTGCAGCTTTATTCACAATAGCCAAGTTATGGAATCAACATAAGTGTTCACCAATGTATTAATGAATGAAGAAAATGTGGCATATATACACAATGGAATACTATTCAGCATTAAAAAGAAATAAATTTTGTCATTTGTGACAACATGGATGAACCTGAAGGACATTATTTTAAGTGAAATAAATCAGGCACAGAAAGGCAAACACTGCACAATCTCACTCACATGTGGAATCTAAAAAACTTGACCTCATAGAAGCAGAGTGTAGAATGGTGGTTACCAGGGGCTGGGGTAGTTGGGGGTGGGGGAGATGTTGGTCAAAGGACACAAAATTTTGGTTAGATAAGAGGAAGAACTTCAGGAGATCTTTCATACAACAAAGTGACTACAGTTAATAACAATATATTCTATTCTTGAAAAATGCTAAGAGAGTGGATGTAAAGTGTTCTCACCACAAAAATCATAACTATATGAGGTAATGCATATGTTAATTACCTAGATTTAGTAATTTTACAATATATGTACTTCAAAACATCATGATTTATACAATAGATAGATACAATTTTATCTTTCAGTTTAAATAGTATTTTTAAAATTCCAATTACAATAGCATCAAAAGAATAAAATACTTAGGTGAAATTTTAACAAAAGAATTGTAAAACTTGTACATTAAAAGTACAAAACATTAAGAGAAATTAAAGAATACTTAAATAAATGAAAAGATATGCCATGTTCATGGATCAGAAGACTTAATACTGTCATTGAATCTACACATTCAATGTAATATATATCAAAATACCAGCTTGCTTTTTTGCAGAAATTGATATGCTCATTCTAACATTCATATGGAAACACAAAAGACCTGAAATAGTAAAAACAATCTGAAAAAAGAGCAACAACGTTGCAGGACTCAGAGTTTCTAATTTCGAAATTTACTATAAAGGTACAGCAATCAAGACAGTATGGTACTGACATAAGAATAGACATACAAATCAATGTAATAGAATTTAAAGTCTAGAAATAAACACTTATATTTATGGTTGATTTTACCCAAGGGTACAAAGACAATACAATGGGGAAAAGATGGTCTCTTCAACAATAGTACTGGGACAACTGGACACCCACATGCAAAAATAAGAATAATAATAATCAATGAAATTGTACACTTACTTCACACCATATACAAAAATTATGTCAAACTAGATCTATAACCTAAACATAAGAGCAAAACCCATAAAACTCTCAGGGAAGACATAAGAATAAACCTTCATTACTTTTGATTTGACAATGGAATCTTAGATGTAATACCAAAATCATAAGCAACAAAAAGAAAAATTAGATGAATTTGACTTTATAAAAATTCATTTTGGTATTTCAAAGGACACAATCCAGAAAGTTAAAAGACAACCCACAGAATGGGAGAAATATTTTAAAATCACATATCTTGTAAGGGACTTGTATACAGAATACATAAATAACTGTTACAACTCAACAATGAAAAGACAGATAACCCAACTTAAAAATGGACAGTTTTTGAATGTACATTTCTCCAAAGACGATACACAGATAGCCAAAAAGAGCATCTGAAAAAAATTGCTCAACATCATTAGTCATTAGGGAAATGCAAACTAAAGCCATCATACTTCACATTCACTCAGATAGCTAAAATTAAAAAGACATATGATTAGTTGTGTTGATGATGTGGAGAAATTGAAACCCACATACATTGCTATTTGGAACGTAAAATGGGGAAGTCGCCACTTTGGAAAACAGTTTGGTAGTTCCTCAAAATTTTAAGCACAAAGCTGTTCAAAGTCCCATTGATTTCACTCTTAGGTATATTTCCACTCTAAAAGAAATGAAAATATACATCAATATAAAAACTTATACATGAGAATTAATAGTATTTTTCATATAACCAAATAATATAAACAATTCAAATGTCCATCATCTGATTAATGAATATATAAAATGTGATATATCGGTACAATGAAATATTATTCTGTTGAGGGTTAACATCTTGTGATATGTTCTGGTAAGAGGACGGCGATGACCTCTGGCCACAGCCAGAAGAGACATATGGCGCCAGTACCCATGCGGGACGTGCTGCACACAGTATTTCTCAAGATAACACCAGCTGTTAGAAACTGCTGCATCCTTGAACTCAAGGAAGTATGCAGTATAGTACACTCAAATAAAATTTCAGGAGGTTCTGCCCCAAGGGCTCCCCCTCTTTTATCCCTGTTAGCATACTTTTCTCATGGCTTTCTTAATTAACATCTGTTGGACATTAACTCTAGGCCTTCACTAGCTTCGTGAAAGGTTGCTTCTAGTCCCTCGGTTGCAACTGTTATTGTCTCCGAGTAGTTCATTACTGTCTCCGCTTCAACATTCGCCACGTTATTCAGTGATAAAAAGGAATTCAGCATGATACACGCTATAACACAGAGGAACCTAAAAACATGGTAAATAAAAGAAACTAATGACAAATGACCATACATTGTATGATTCTTTTTATATAAAACGTCTATAGTAGGCAAATCTTCAGAGACAGAATGTAGATTAGTGGTTGCCTAGGGCTTGAGGGAAATAGAGAATGACTCCTAATATGTACAGGGTTTCTTTTTGGGAAAATGAAAATGTTCTACAAGTAAATTGTGTTGATGGCTGCACAACCCTGTAAATATAACGAAAAACATTAAATTGTATTTATTAAATGGATTAATTACATAGTATGTGAATTATATCTCAATAAAGCTGTTAAAAACACACACACTATTGATTACTATT
The DNA here is from genome assembly GCF_000696425.1 of Galeopterus variegatus. Taxonomy (NCBI): domain Eukaryota; kingdom Metazoa; phylum Chordata; class Mammalia; order Dermoptera; family Cynocephalidae; genus Galeopterus; species Galeopterus variegatus. Next base: position 19,969 of record NW_007729070.1, on the reverse strand, counting down.
CAAGAAGTGATTGTTTACAGAAGAAAATGATACAAATTGTGCAGCATTCTTGGCAGAAAGCTTTCTGGCAGGCCCCCTACCCCTATTCCTTTCAGCATTGCAGAATTATGGAGATAGGTTTCCAGTTTGGAAAATTCAACTTCGTTGGCCAATCTCATTATTTATAGGAGATTTATGATAACACCTAAACTGCCACTCTCAGTACCCAATAATATATTATGTCAACATTTTAGAGCTTGATGGTTACATGGAAGAAAATAAAGAGGCTTAAACAGTCCAAATTTACTTGGGGCCTGTCTTCAACCTTTAGCCCTTGCATCATCATAATAGTCATTATTTAGCCATAGAATAGATATGAATCCTGACAAAAGTGTGCTCACCACGGTGGAAGTTGAAAGATTTATTCCTACACAGACTGAGGACAGACGTTGACAGGGTAGGTGTGTAGGGAGGTTGTCTTAAAATATTTTATGGAGGAATTGAATTTAATTAATGTTATCAAATTGCTAGAAGAGAGGAGATCAAATGTCCACATCACAAAGAAATGACTTAATTTTGCAAAGATAAATATGCTAATCACCTGAATTGATCATCACACATTGTATTTGTGTATGTTAGTCTGTTTCTGTTGCTTATAACAAAATACCTGAAACTGGGTGATTTATAAAGAAAACAAAATTTGTTTACTTACAGTTTTGGAGGCTAAGAAGTCCAAATTCCAGGGAACACAGTTGATGAAGTCCTTGGTGGTGGCAACAGTGACCCAAGGGTGCACATTGCAAGATGGTGGAAGCAGAGAATGCAGAGAGAGACTTTTCATGCTCTCCTTTTAAAACCCTCCAAACCATGTCCATGACCATCATTTTTAACCCATGCACTATGACATGGTCCTATAATCTAATCACCTCTTCAAGGCCATCTTTCAATTACTGTAATAGAATTTCCCATCCTCTTAACAGTCACAGTGGGGGCCAAGTTTCTAATACATAAATCTTCGGGGACACAATTCAAGCTTCAGTGAGTTTTGGAGGGTCATAGTTCAATCCACTACAAGATATATTGAAATATAACTCTTTACCCCATAAATATGTATAATCAATATGCTTCAATAAAAAAAATGGAGCTACAAAAAGCTGGTGTGAAGAGTAGTTTAGCATGATCTTTTATATTAAGACCTGAGTTCTCAGGTCTACCACTTATTAGCTGAGTAATGTTAATGGCAATTTTACTCCTTGCAATACTAATGCAAAATATTACAATGTTTTTGTAATCCAGTGTAATAATTAATTCAACAGATATTAGCATCTGTGGGGGAAAACAAGGAATTTAACACAACCTCAGCTCTCGAGGAAGGTTTACTAGAGTTGAAGGAAATGAAACATACTAAAAACAATGTTAAATAACCACCAAACAAGGGAATATAGCGGAGGTCAAATGGCAACTAAGTGGCAAATGAATGGTTCAGATAGTAAGTCAAGAGAAATAGGGTAAGTTAGGACAGGAGACAAAGAGTCGTGTTGAACTGGAGACTGTAGATACCTCTGCAAAAAGCTGTATGACTACAAAAGAGTTTCTAGGGCCAGCCAGGTGGCGCACTGGATAGTGCGCCGCTTGGGAAGCGCGGCGGTGCTCCCGCCCAAGGGTTCGGATCCCACATACAGACCGGTTCCCGCTCACTGGCTGAGCGAGGCGCAGGAGCAACGCCGAGGGTTGCGATCCCGTTGCCGGTCCCCGGTCCGGTACGGGGGCAACACTGAGGGTTGCGATCCGTTGCCGGACACGGAAAAAGACAAAAAAGACAAAAAAAAAAAAAGAGTTTCTAATAAATATGAGAATATTTCTATTTACATTAAGTAATCCAAAACCATATTTGAACCAGACTACGACAATTAGGCCCCCGACTAGTTGTTTACTAAGCAAATAAAGGCCTGAGTAAAGGTCCAGGGTTCATCTCCTCTATCTCACCTCTTCTGACTTTCAAACTATGACTTTAAGGAAGTAGAAGTAAATTTCTCACTATGCTAATTATTCTCAGGCCCCAAAAGAACATGTGCTGTGCTTACGTAACAATACTGTCACTGGAGACGAGGATCCCATTGGTCTCGATCTTTTCCCCAAGTCAATGAAGAATCAGAGACCCAAGTCAAAAGAACAGCAAAGCTTTAATGAGCACAAAGGAAGATACACTTCAAAGCAAAAGCAGGCCAATTCCCTGAGCAGAGAATGGCCCCTTACACACAAGTTTAGGGTTTTATATCTTAATAATTTTGCATACGCATTAGCTAACTTGATTGACATTTTGATTGACAGGTCAGGGTTATATAACCTTTTCCCACTGTGCATGTCCTTGCCCTTAATTCAGTCTGTTATAATGATATGTATTTATGGATTATATATGTATAAGCCCCTAATAAGCATTAGCATGTTCAAAGGTCACCTAAGGTCTCAAGTTGTCCCTTCAGCACATGTCCTTATACATGGAAAGTCACTAGCAGGCCCTTGTGGTCAGATTGTGGCTTTTTCTTTGTCAAGTTGCCATAAAAACAGGTGGATTTGGGGTGGTTTCCACTAAATTACCCAAAGGGCATGGACCTGGGTGTAATAATGGGGAAATTTTAATTTTCCATTTCCCTCTACTTGCTCATGCCTAACTGCCTAACAATACATACGCAACTAAAATAAATAAAAGTCAGTCAACTGGTGGTTTTGTTCTACATATCATGCAAACAACCAGTTTGACAGGATTGCCACCAATGTCTGCTCACTGAGCTGCTCTAATTAGCCACCAATATTGGCATTATATTAAAATGGTGCCATGGAATTTTTGCTCTTTATTGTCTGAAAATTGATATTGACATGAATCACATGAAGCATGTACTTTTCTGGATCATTCAGCAGCACCGGGTTAAACTTAGCTCTCATCAAATTTGATCAAATCTTGATTCCTCTTCCAAAACAAGGGTCACACATAAATAAATGCAAGGCTTGATATCAGGGCAAATCCAACTCATATGCATTTAATTTACATATAGGATATGAGACTGTCTTGGGAACAGCTGTGGTGTCTAAAGTTCCCAACAAAACAGATACAGAAAGTCTCCATTAAATATAAATATAAATATTATATCTGAGCAAATGAGCATACCAAGACATGCCATCCATTAGTATATTAGTTTGATTTAGTATATCAAATTATCTGCCTCTTTAGATTTGACACGTCCTTCCATTCATTCAGTTAATAAATATTTAATGAACATTAACTAAATTCAAGTACTATGTAAGGTACAATTTTTTATTGAAATGTATTGATTATACATATACATATACATGTGGGGTACAGAGTTGAATATCAATACATGTATATAATGTATGATAATCAAATCAGGGTGATTAGCATATTCATTATTACCAAACTTAATCATTTCTTTGTGATAATAATATTACATCTCATCTCTTCTATCCGCTTGATAACAGGCAGTAAATATTTTTTAGTTATACATGCCTAGCTCAACTCTACACCAGTAGAACTTATTTTTCCTATTTAGATGCTGTTATGTCCATTAACCAACTTTTCGTTATCCCCCACCCTGTTCTACTTTTCCGCATCTAGTAATCACAGTTCTGCTTTCTCTTTCTGAAAGTACAACTTATTGTTATTATTGTCTTTCTTTCTTTCTTTCTTTCTTTCTTTCTTTCTTTCTTTCTTTCTTTCCTTCTTTCTCTTCCTTCCTTCCTTCCTTCCTTTCTTTCTTTTCTTTCTTTCTTTCTCCCACTTATGAGTAATAACATACAGCATTTCTCTTTATGTGCCTGGTTTATTTCACTTAATATGATTTTCTCCAAGCTCATCCATGTTGCCACAAATGGCAGAATTTCATTATTTTTGATGGCTGAGTAGTATTATATTGTGTATATATACCACATTTCTTTATCTAATTATCCCTAGATGAAGCCTGTGCCCAGACCTAAGTTCCTGAAGTGTTTCACCTATATTTTCCCCTAGTAATTTTACAGTTTCAGGTCTTATACTTAAGTCTTTAAACTATTTTGAGTTGATTTTAGTATACTGTGAGCTAGTTTCATTATTCTGTGTATGGATATCCAATTTTGCCAGCACCACTTGTTGAAGAGACAGTCTTTTCCCCACTGTAGATTTTTGTTGCCTTGTCCAAAAAGCACAAGCAGCAAAAGAAAAAAATAAACAAATGGGCCTACATCAAACAAACTAAAAAGCTTCTGCACAGCAACAGAAACAATTAACAGAGTGAAATGACAACCTACAGAGTGGGAGAAAATTTTTGCTAACTATGCATCCGACAAGGGATTAATATCCAGAATATACAAGGAACTCAAGTAATTACACAGTAAAAAAAAAAAAACCAAATAACCCAATTAAAAAATGGGCAAAGGAGCTGAATAGACATTTTCCAAGGAAGACATACAAATGGCCAACAGGTACATGAAAAAGTGATCAACATCACTAATCATCAGGAAAATGCAAATTAAAACTACATTGAGATACCTTACCCCAGTTAGACTGGCTATAATCAAAAAGGCAGTGAATAACAAATGCTGGCGACAATGTGGAAAGAAGGGAACACTCGTGCACTGTTGGTGGGACTGTAAATTAGTACAACCACTGTAGAAAACAGTATGAAGATTTCTCAAACAACTACAGATAGATCTTCCATACGATCCAGCAATTCCTCTTCTGGGTATATACCCAGAGGAATGGAAATCATCATGTTGAAGGGATACCTGCACTCCCATGTTCATTGCAGCTCTCTTTACAATAGCCAAGACATAGAACCAGCCTAAATGTCCATCAGTGGATGATTGGATAAGGAAACTGTGGTATATATACACCATGGAAACTACTCTGCCATAAAAACGAATGAAATTCTCCCATTTGCAACAACATGGATGAACCTGGAGAAACTTATGTTGAGTGAAATAAGCAAAGCACAGAGGAATAACTACCCCATGTACTCATTCATAAGTGTGAGCTAAGAGATAAAAAAGGAAGGAAAGAAGGATCACAGTGGTGCATTGGACTTGCAGAGGGAGAGAACATACGTAGGGATATAATATGGAGTTGGGGTGAAAGGAAGAGGGGGAGGGATGTTGAGGATAATTGAGTGAGGTGCCGGGGACCAGCCCCAGCACAGAGATTGTAAAGGTCCCCACTGGTAAGGGATCCCCCAAAAGGGAGGAAGGGCAGCGTCGGCGATGGAGCGGCAGCAAACATACAGACCCAAAGGATCTGTTGAATGCTGGGACAACAAACACACAGACTCAAGGGATCTGCTGAATGCTGACAATTTATTGAAGCAAGCATCAGACTTTTATACTTTTCTTTCTTATTTGCTACATAATCATAAAATAATCAATGAACAATATCATAATATCTCTTTGTAAGTGACATATGTTCTAAGAAAAATAGCATTACAGTTTATTCCCAGAAAAGACAATTACAATGTCCTTTCCTTTGAGCAAGAACGTTACAACCCACTGATCCCATATAATCATCACTTGTTATCACTTGCAATCATTACCAAAACTACATCCATGGTACAATAGACTTTCTATGACGTTATTAAAACTTGATTCACACCTACATCTAACTATTCTTTATTCCTAAATAAACACTCTAAAAATTAACTTGCTTAACTAAACTTCTACTTCTATTGTAAAACAAAAGATTGTACATTAACTCCTTCCAAGCAGCCAGGCCAGACTCTCAGGCACCAGACAAGACGAATGCCTACATAGGTTCGTTGTCCCCTTCTGGGCCCCACTGCCATAAGCCATCTCCTGAAAATCCATAATCATAAGTATCATTAGTATGATTAAATATTTTAGTATAATTTTGAATCCTACTTCCAAGTCTCCCAGAGTGATAGTTATGAGGCAGCAAAGAATAAAATAACAAGCACACAGAGCTCCAGAATATCAGGGTGGAACACCGGCATCTTCTCCCACGATGAGGCCTTGCCATCATCCCTTCATGATGAGGCCCTGCAAACACCGTGTTTCATTAAAAGATCTTTATCAGACTTTAATCTTTTGGGTGGGAGGCGCCCCCGCAGTGAGGGACATGGGGTACAAACACAGTTTGTGGTAATGCGCATGCTGCCAGTATGGATTTGGCCTTCACATCTTGAGCACAAGGGGTGACAATCAGCTTTGTGTCTCATGAATATTCATAACCAATTAAATAATAATAATAATTATTATTATTATCCATAGATGGACATTTAGGTTTTTCTACCTCTTTGCTATTGTAAATAGAGCTGCAATAAACCTGGGAGTGCAGGTATGCCTTAGATATGATGATTTCCATTCCTTTGGTTACATACCCAGCAGTGGGATTGCTTGATCGTATGACAGTTCTATCTGAAGTTGCTTGAGAAAACTCCATATTGTTTTCCATAATGGCTGTACTAATTTACAGTACCACCAACAGTATAGAAGGGTTATCTTTTCTCCACATCATCATTAGCATTTGTTTTTCTGTTTTTTTAAGGCTATTTTTATTAATCTAAAAAAAGTCATAACAGAAATACATATTTATTATAGAATGTACAGGTAAAGACACAGAGGGGCATAATATTTATCTATAATATCCTATCATTTGGAGAAACAACCACTTTTGAGGTTTTGATATACTTCCTACCCAGATTGTTCTATAAATATATACTTAGACATATATAATCCTTGGCTTATAAAATATGAAATCAACCTGCACCAACCTTGGTTCCTTGCTTTCTTCAATTTTTTTCATTGAAACATAACTGACATTACATATTTGTGGGGTACAGAGTTGAATATTGATACTTGTGTACAATATGTAATGATCAAATCAGGATAATTATCATATTCATTATTATAAAACTCAATCATTCTTGGTGTCAATTAACCAAATTCTGGATGACCCCTCTCCCCCTCCCCCTACCGAACTCTAGTAACCACAGTTCTGTTCTTTCCTTCTGAAAGTTCAACATATTATTGTGATTTTTCTTCCCTTCCTCCTTCCGTCGTGCACTCCATCCCTCTTCCTTCCTTCCTTTCTTAACTCCCACTCACAAGTGAGAACATGAGTATTTCTCTCTGTGCCTGGCTTATTTCACTTAAGGTCATTTTCTCCAAGCTCATCCATGTTGCTGAGAATGGCAAAATTTCACTTTTTTTAAATTTTTATTGAATCAAAATGGATTATACATATTTGGGAGGTTCAACATTGAGATATTTTGATCAAATCAATATTACTAATATATAAATTGTTACAAATTGCAATTATTCTTTATGCCCCTTGTCCAATCTCTCCCCATCCCCCTCTCCCTCCCTCCTAACCCCTCTAATTACCCTAAATTTCTTCTCTCCTTCTGAAGGAATAATGGTTACTATATTGATTTGTTGCCTAGATGATCTGTCCAATGCTGAGAGGTGTGATCAGGCCCCCCAATATTATCATAGAGCAGATGCTTCTTCTGTCACTATGAAATGGGCTTTGTGGAAAGTGACATCCTCTTCTTTTCTTTATCTCTGCTAGTTACTCTCCTTGTGTCAATGCACTCCAGTGGCTGGCAGACCACGTGCATGGTTGTTGTGGTGTCTAGGTGCTTTTATGGCAGCCATGGTTATTGTGGGGGCTGTGGTTGGCCACCCACATGGAGGTGATGTTTTTGGCATGCTCCTTGGTGCTGGTGTTGTGCCTGGTTGTGGGGAGTGTCTGGTCCTGGGCTCCATGCCTCAGTTCCCTGGGTGAGCCCCAAGGTGCTGGTTCAGTGTGCCAGGTTGTGGGAGGGGGGTTCAGTCCCCAGATCCCTACCTTGGGTCCCTGGGAGGGCCCCGAGGTGCTGGTGCAGTGTGCCTGGTTGTGGGAGGGGGGTCCAGTCCACTTCTCCATGACTCAGATCCCTAGGCAGGCCCTGAGGCTCTGGCATGGTGTGCCTTGTTGTAGGAGGGGGGTCTGGCCCCCGACTCCATACCTTGGGACCCCAGGCGAGTTCCAAGGTGCCAGTGCGGAGTGTCTGGTTGAAAATTCACTCTTTTTATGGCTTGTATTCTAATGTGTATATATATATTTTCCTTATTCAGTTGTCCGTTGGCAGACATTGAGGTTGTCTCCAACTCTTACCTAATGTAAATAAAGTTGCTATAAATATGGGAGTGCAGGTATCCCTTCAACATAATGATTTCCATTCCTTTAGTTATATACCCAGTAGTGTGATTGCTAGATCGTATGGTAGTTCTATCTCTAGTTGTTTGAGAAAACCACATACTGTTTTCCAGACTGGCTGCAATAATTTACAGTCCCACCAACAATGCAAAACAGTTCCCCTTTCTCCACATCTTCACCAGCATTTGTCATTCTCTGCCTTTTTAATAATGGCCAGTCTAACTGGAGTGAGATGATATATCAATGTGCCTTTGATTTGCATTTCCCTAAAAATTAGTGATGCTGGTACATTTTCACATACTTGTTGGGCATTTGTATGTCTTCCTTTGATAAATATCTATTCAGCTCCTTTGCCCATTTTTTAATTGGATTATTTGGTTTTTACTGTTAAGATGTTTGTGTTCCTTGTATATTCTGGATATTAATTCTTGACAGCATTTGTTATTTTCTTTTTTACAATAGCCAGTCTAACTGGGGTGAGATGATATCTCAATGAGGCTTTGATTTGCATTTCTCTGACACCTAGTGATGTGGAGAATTTTTTCACATACCTGTTGGCCATTTGTAGGTCATTTATTGAGAAATGTCTATTAAGCTCCTTTACCCATTTTTATATCAGATTATTTGTTTTATTTCTAAGTTGCTTGAATTTCTTGCGTATTCTGGATATTAATCTTTTGTCAAATGAATAGTTTGCAAATATTTTATCACATTCTGTAGGTTGTCTTTTCACTCTGTTGACTGCTTCCATTACTGTGCAGAAGCTTTTTAGTTTGATACAATTTATTGTTTATTTTTCTTTTGTTGCTTATGTTTTTGAGGTCTTATTCATAACATCTTTGCCTAGTCCTGGATCCTGAAGTGTTTCCCCAGTGTTTTCTTCTAGGAGTTTTATAGTATCTGGTCTTATATTTAAGACTTTAATCAGTTTTGAGTTGATTTTGGTATTGCAAGATATAGAGGTCTAGTTTTATTCTTCTACATATGGATACCCAGTTTTCCCAGTACAATTTATTGAAGAGGCTGTCCTTTCCACAGTGTATGTTCTCACCGCATTTCTTGAAGATCAGTTGGCTGTAAATACACGGATTAATTTCTGCACCCTCAGTTCTGTCCTATTGGTACATGTGCCTGTTTTTATGCCAGTACCATGTTGTTTTGGTTACTATAGTTTCGCAGTATTATTTAAAGTGAGGTAATGTAATGCTGACGGCTTTGTTTTGTTTCCACAGGATTGCTTTGGATATTTGGGGTCATTTGTTGTTCCATATGAATGTTAGGATTGTTTTTCCTATTCCTGTGAAGAATGCCATTGGTATTCTGATGGGGATTGCATTGAATCTGTAGGCTATTTGGGGTAATATGGACATTTTCACAACGTTAATTCTTCCAATCGAAGAGAATGGAGGGTCTTTCCATCCTTTTGTGTCCTCTTTAAATTCTTTCAGCAGTTATCTAGACCCATACCTCTAACTATATACCAAAATCAACTCAAAGTGGATTAAAGACTTAACATAAGACCTGAAACTATAAATCTCTTAAAAGAAAACATAGGGGAAACACTTCAGGATATAGGAGTGGGCAAAGACGTTATGAACAAAACTCAAACAGCACAGGCAACAAAAGAAAAAATGAACAAATTGAATTATTTCAAACTAAAAAGCTTCTGTGTAGCAAAAGAAACAACTAAAAGAGCCAGAAGACAACCTACAGAATGGGAGAAAATATTTGCAAACTATGCATTCAACAAGGGATTAATATATGGAATATAGAAAGAACTCAAACAACTCAACAGTAAGAAAACACATAACACAAATAAAAAATGGGCAAAGGAGCTGAAAAGACATTTCTCATAGGAAGATATTCAAATGGCCAACAGGCAGGTGAAAAAATGCTTAACATCACTCAGAATCAGGGAAATGCACATCAAAACCACACCAAGATATCATCTTACCCCAGCTAGACAGGCTATTATCAAAAAGAAAAAGAACAACAAATGCCGGCAAGTATCTGGAGAAAGGGAAACCCTCCTATACTGTTGGTGGAACTGTAAATTAGTGCAGCCATTATGGGAAACAGTAAGGAGATTCCTCAAACAACTTCAGGTAGAACTATCACATGATCTAGCAATCCCATTGTTGGGTACATACTCAGAGAAATGGAAATCATCATGTCAAAGGCATACCCACACTTCCATGTTTGTTGCAGCTCTATTTACAATAGCCAAGAGTTGGAATCAACCTAAATGTCCATCAGCACATGACTGGATAAGGAAGATGTGGTATATGTACACAATGGACTATCACTCTGTCATAAAACAGAATGAAATTCTGCCATTCTCTGCAACATGGATGAACTTAGAGAAAATTATGTTAAGTGAAATAAGCCAGAGTGCACACAGCCCAGCAGCCTCCAAGGTGAGCCAAGACCAGACCCTTGCAGCATGAGCATTCAGTCTAAGGCCTGGAGGGAAGTGCACACAACCCAACAGCCACTGAGGGGAGCTGAGACTGGACCCTTGTGGCACCGGGTCAAGTCTAAGACCTGGAGGGAAGTGCCCATACCACAGCAGCTGCCGATGTGAGCCAAGACCTGTGTGGCACAGGGGCTTAGTCTCTGGCCCCAGGGGGAAGGGAAGCACACACAGCCCAGCAGGCACCGAGTTGAGCTGAGACCAGCACATCACCAGGGGCTCAGTCTACAGGCATGGAAAGCTAGAACAGGAGCCAAAGTGGTGTAATATAGATACTGCCAAAACTTCTGTCACCACAAGGAAAGTTCACAACCAGAATATTAGCTAGGACCACTCTACAGGCAAACTGCCACTTACTTGACTACAGTCATATAAGAAGAATCACCAGTAGAGCCTGCAAATAGAGGAGGAAGTCTTTAACCTCATAGCCAACCACAGAGTAACAGAAGAAGCAAGTCCTCTACCAGATGACCAAACAGCAATGAAAAAATACTAGAACTACAAACAAACAAGAAGATATGACATCACCAAAGGAATATAGTAATGCTCAAATTTCGGACCCTATACAACAGGGAATCCTTGCAATGCCTGAAAAACAATTCCAAGCAATGATCTTAAGGAAGCTTGAAGAAATAAAAGACTCAATTAGAGAACACAAGGAAACAAGAAAAAATATCCAGAATATGAAGGAGGAAATTTACAAAGAGATTAATACCTTAAAAAAGAATGTGGCAGAACTCCTAGGAATGAAAGTTTCACTCAATGAAATAAAAATCACAACAGAGAGCTTCAGCAGCAGGGCAGAGCAAGCAGAAGTAAGAATTTCTGATCTCAAAGATGGTCTTTTCAAAATAACCCAGGCAGACAAAAAAAAAAAAAAAAAGGAAAAAAGAATTAAATATAATGATGAAAATATAAGAGAGATACCAGATAACCTCAAGCACTCTAACATCTGAATTGTGGGTATTCCAGAAGGGGAGGAGAAAGGAAATGGTATTGAAAGCCCACTCAAGGAAATAATAACAGAAAACTTCCCAGGGGTAGAGAGAGATGCAGACCTTCAGATCCAGGAAGCTCAAACGTCCCCAGATGGATTCAATCCGAAAAGATTCTCTCCAAGACACATTATAGTCAAATTTGCAAAGCTCAAAGACAAAGATAGAATTCTAAGAGAAGCAAGAGAAAAGCATCAAGTCACCTGTAAGGGAACCCCCATCAGACTAACAGCAAAATTCTCAACTAAAACCCTATAAGCCAGAAGAATGTGGAATGATATATTCAAAACACTAAAAGAAAAAATTGCCAGCCAAGAATTCTTTAACCAGCAAGGCTCTCCTTCTGAAATGAGGGAGAAATAGTGTATTTCCCAGACAAACAAAAATTGTGGAAATTCACCACCACATGACCAAGCCGGCAAGAAATTCACAAGGGAGTCCTACATCTGGAATCTGAATAATGAATGTTACTATCACAGATACACAGGAAAGAGCAAAACCTGTGGTTAAATAAAAATGCCAGTGAGAAAGAGCAAGAACCTAAATTATGCCACCTCAAATATCCAACTAACACTGAAGAAGAGAAACAAAAGAGGAAGTAAGGATCAAAAGATATTTAAAGCATCTAAACAAAAAGCAATTAAATGACAGGAATTAAACAATATCTGTCAATAACTACCCTAAATGTGAATGGATTAAACTCCCCATTCAAAGGCACAGATTGACTGATTGTGTTAAAAAGCTAGACCCAAGTATATGCTGTCTTCAAGAGACCCATCTCAGATATAGAGACACACACCGACTAAAGGTGAAGGTATGATAAAAGATATACCATTCAAATGAAAACCAAAAATGTTCAGGGGTAGCTATTCTTATACCAGATAATATATACTTTAAACCAAAAAACATAAAAAGAGACAAAGAAGACCACTATATACTGATAAAAGGATCTATCCAGCTAGAAGACATAACAATCATAAATATATATGCACCCAATACTGGAGCACCCAGATATATAAAGCAAGCACTCTTAGGTTTATTTGTGACCACATATTAGGTGACAAATCTAGTCTCAGCAAATTTTTAAAAATTGTAATCATTCCAAGTATCTTTTCAGATCACAATGGACTAAATCTTAAAATCAATAGCAAGCAAAAAGACATAAAGAAAGAAATAGGCCCTAATACATTAATATTGGGTGACCTGAACACCCCTGTCTCAGTATGGTACAGATCTTCCAGGCAACAACTCAAGAAAGAGACATAGGATTTAAACTACACATTAGACCAACTGGACCTGGCAGATGTATACAGAACATTTAACCCAACAACTAAAGAATATATTTTCTTCTTATCAGTACATGGAACATTCTCCAGGATAGACCACATATTATGTCTCAAACCTAGTCTCAGCAAATTTTAAAAAATTGAAATCATTCCAAATATCTTTTCAAACAACAATGGACTAAAACTGGAAATCAATAACAAGCAAAACCCCTGAAACTATACAAATACATGGAAAATAAACAATAAGCTCCTGAATGACTTATGGGTCCAAGAAGAAACTAAACAGGAAATCAAAAAATTTCTTGAAACTAATGAAAATAAAGACACATCATACCAAAACCTGTGTGATACTGCAAAAGCAATTCTAAGAGACAAATTTATTGCAATAAATGCTTACATCAAAAGAAAGGGAAGACTTCAACTAAACGACTTAACATTACACTTCAAAGAACATGAAAAACAAAAATAATCCAATCCTAAAGGTAGCAGATGGAAAGAAATAATTATGATCAGAGCAGAGCTAAATGAAATAGAGACCCAAAAAACAATGGAAAAGATCAACAAAACAAAAAATTAGTTTTTCAAGAAGATAAATAAAATAAACAAAATATTAGCTAGGTTAACAAAAAAAAGAGGAGAGAAGACCCAAATAAAAATCAGAAATGAGGGCCGGCCCATGGCTCACTCGGGAGAGTGCGGTGCTGATAACACCAAGGCCCCGGGTTCGGATCCCACATAGGGATGGCCGGTTCGCTCACTGGCTGAGCGTGGTGCTGACAACACCAAGTCAAGGGTTAAGATCCCCTTAACGGTCATCTTTAAAAAAAAAATAAAAGTAAAAAATAATCAGAAATGAAAAGGGAGATATTACAACCAATACCACAGAAATACAAAGAATCATTAGAGACTATTATAAACAACTGTATGACAACAAATATGAAAACCTGGAAGATATGGATAAGTTTCTGGACACATACAAACTACAAAGACTGAACCAAGAAAAGGGAGAAAACCTGAAGAGACCAATAACAAGCAATGAGATTGAAGCAGTAATCTGCAATCTTCCAACAAAGAAAAGCCTGGGTCCAGATGGTTTACAGCTGAATTCCATTAAACCTTTAAAGAGGAATTCATACCTACTCTCCTCAAACTATTCCAAAACATTGAAACAGAAGCCATTCTCCCAAGCTCATTCTATGAGGCCAACATAACTCAGATACCAAAAACAGATAAAGACATAACAAAAAAAGAAAATTGCAGGCCAATATCCTTGATGAACAAAGACGCAAATATCTTCAGCAAAATATTAGGAATGAGGATGCAGCAACACATCAAAAAAATTACACACCATGATGAAGTGGGATTCATCCCAAGGATGCAAGGATGGTTCAACATATGAAAGTCAATTAATGTAATACATCACATCAATAAACTCAAGGACAAAAACTATATGATTATCTCAATAGATGCTGAACAAGCATTTGAGAAAATTCAACATCCCTTCATGATAAAGACTCTTAACAAATTAGGTATAGAAGGCATGTATCTCAACACAATGAAAGCTAACTATGACAGGCCCACCACCAGTATCATTCTGAATAGGGAAAAACTGAAGGATTTTCCCTTAGGAACAGGAACCAGACAATGATGCCCACTCTCCCCACTTCTATTTAACATAGTGCTGAAGATACTAGCCAGAGCAATCAAGCAAGACAAAGAAATAAAGGGCATCCAGATTGGAAAAGATGAAGTCAAACTGTCCCTATTTGCTGATGACATGATGCTATATATAGAAAAACCTACTCTATCAAAAAACACCTAGAGCTGGCTAATAATTTCAATAACAATGCAGGATACAAAATAAATGCCCCCAAATCAGTTTCATTTATATTCTCCAGTAATGAGCTAACAGAAAGAGAAATCAACAAAGTAAGCCATTTACAACAGTCATGAAAAAACAACTAAAATACTTAGGAATCAATTTAACCAAGAAGGTGAAAGATCTCTACAATGAGAACTAAAAACCACTACTAAAAGAAGTTAAAGAAGACACAGAAAGGTGGAAAGATACTCCATGCTCTTGGATTGGAAAAATTTACATTTTGAAAATGTCCATACTACCCAAAGTGATCTACAGATTCAGTGCAATCCCCATCAAAATACCAATGACATTCTTCATAGAAATGGAAAAACAATGTTAACATTCATATAGAACAACAAAAGACCCTGAATAGCCAAAGCAATCCTGAGCAAAAAAATATAAAGCTGGAGGCATAACACTAGCTGACTTCAAATTGTACTAAAAAGCTGAAGTAACCAAAACAGCATGGTACTGGCATAAAAATAGACACTCAGACAAGTGCAACAGAGTAGGGAACCCAGAAATCACCCACGAGGTTTACAACCACCTGATATTTGACAAAGGCAAGAAGAACATACATTGGGCAAAAGACTGCCTCTTCAATAAGTGGTGTTGGTAAAGTGGATATCTGTATGCAGAAGAATGAATCTAGACATGCACCTCTCACTATATACAAAAATCAACTCAAACTGGATTAAGGACTTAAGTATAATACCGGAAACAGAAAAATTACTAAGGGAAATACTTCAGGAACTAGGTCTGGGCACAGACTTTATGAACAGCCCAAAAGCACAAGTAAGAAAAGAAAAAGTAAACAAATGGGACTATATCAAATTAAAAAGTTTCTGCACAGCAAAGGAAACAATCAACAGAGGGAAACTACAACCTACAGAGTGGAAGAAAATTTTTTGCAAACTATACATCCAACACGGGATTAATATCCAGAATATATAAGGAACTCAAGCAATTACACAGTGAATAAACAAATAACCCAATTAAAACATCGGGAAAGGAGCTGAATAGATATTTTTCAAAGGAAGACATACAAATAGCCAAATGATACGTGAAAAAATGCTGAACATCACTAGTCATCAGGGAAATACAAGTTAAAACCACATTGAGATATCATTTCACCCCAGTTAGACTGGCTATATTCAAATAGATGGAGAATAACAAATTCTGGTGAGGAAGTGATGAGAAGTGAATGCTCCTACACTGTCATTGGGACTGTAAATTAGTACAACCACTATGGAAAATAGTATGGAGGTTTCTCAAACAACTACAGATAGATCTTCCATATGATCCAGCAATCCCACTTCTGGGCATGTACCCAGAGGATTGGAAATCATCAAGTTGAAGGTATATTTGCACTCCCATGTTCATGTTCAAGCTCTGTTTACAATAGCCAAGACATGGAACCAACCTAAATGTCCATCAGTGGATGACTGGATAAGGAAAATGTGGTATATATACACCATGGAATACTACTCAGCCATGATAAAGAAAGAATTTCTCCCATTTGCAACAACATGGGTGACCCTGGAGAAACTTATGTTGAGTGAAATAAGCAAAGCACAGAGGGATAAATATCACATGTAGTCACTCATAAGTAGGAGGTAAGAGAGAAAGAAGGAAGGAAAGAAAGACCACAGAGGACATGCAGAGGGAGAGAACAACCTTAGGATACAAAGTGGAGTGGGGGCACAAAGGAGGAGAGAGCGGGAGGTTAGTGATAATTGGGTGAGGGACACGGAGTACAAACATTATTTGTGGTAGTGGGTATGCTGCCAGTATGAAACTGGCCTTCAAATCTTGTGTGCGAGGTGTGACAGTCAGCTCTGTATCTCATGAATATTCATAGCCAATAAAAATAATTACAAAATAAAGACTAACTCAAAATAAATAAATAAACAAGTCATATTGACCCCCAAAAATAAATAAAATAAAATAAAATCATTCAATTATTCCTTCACTGAAAAGTATCAGTGTCACAAATAATATGACCTTAGAGAAGATCCATTGTGATTTAAAGTCCCAAAATAGTGATTGAAACATTAATAGTCATAGGGTAGATATGATTATGCACTCAAAAAAAGAGTAGCAGAATTCCTAAAAATGAAAGATTCACTCAATGAAATAAAAAGCACAACAGAGAGCTTGAACAGCAGGCTAGAGCAAGCAGAAAGAGGAATTTCAGATCTCAAAAATGGTCTTTTTGAAATAACCCAGGCAGACAAAAAAAAGGAAAAATGAACTAAATGTAATGATGAAAATCTAAGAGAAATACCAGACAACCTCAAGCACTCTAGCATCTGAATTGTGGGTATTCCAGAAGGGAAGATAAAGGAAATGGCACTGAAAACCTGTTCAAGGAAATAACAGCAAACTTTGCAGATGTAGGGAGAGATGCAGACCATCAGATCCAGGAAGCTCAAAGGTCCCCAAACATATTCAGTCCAAAAAGATCCTCGCCAATACACATTATACTCAAATTTGCAAAGCTCAAATACAAAGAGAGAATTCAAAAAGCAGCAGGAGAACAGCATCAAGTCACCTATAAAGGAACCCCCTTCAGACTAACAGAAGACTTCTCAACTGAAGCCCCACAGGCCAGAAAAAAGTGGAATGATATATTCAAAATAGTAAAAGAAAAAAATTTCCAGCCCAGAATTCTTTACCAAGCAAGGCTAAATGAGGCTAAAATAGTGTATTTCCCAGACAAACAAAAATTGTGGGAGTTCAGGACCACACCAACAGCCCTGTAAGAAATTCTCAATGGGGTTCTTTATCTAGAATCTGAATAATGAAGATCACTATCACGGATACACAAGAAAGAGCAAAACCCACCGTTAAAACAAAATTCAAATGACACAGAAAAAGAAGCTAAATCACACCACCTCAAATTTCTAAGTAACATTGAAAAAGAGAAAAAAAAGGGGAAGTAATGATCAAAATATTTTTAAAACATCTAAACAAAAGCAATTCTATGACAGGAGTTAAACAATACCTGTCCATAACAACCCTAAATGTGAATGGACTAAATTCCCATTCAAAAGACACAGACAGACTGATTGGATTAAAAAGCTAGACACAATTATATGATGTCTTCAAGAGACTCACCTCACCAGTAAAGACACACACAGATTAAAAATGAAGGGATGGAAAAAGTTATACCATGCCAATGGAAAACAAAAACAAGCAGGAGTACGTACTCTTATATCAGATAAAGTAGAATTTAAATGAGAAACCATAATAAGAGACAAAGAAGACAAGTATATAATAATAAAGGGATCTATCCAGCTAGAAGACATAACAATCATAAATATATATGCAACCAAATACTGGACCACCTAGATATATAAAGCAAACACACTTAGACCTAAAGAAAGAAATAGTCCCTAATAAAGTAATAGTGTGGGACCTGAACATCCCTCTCTCAGTATGGGACAGATCTTCCAGGCAACAAATCAACAAAGAGACATGGGATTTAAACTACAACCTAGACCAACTGGACCTGGCAGATATATAGAGAACATTTCACCTATTATGTACAGAATATACTTTCTTAGCACATGGAACATTCTCCAGGATATACCCATATTAGGTCACACATCTAGTCTCAGCAATTTTTTAAAAAACTAAAATCATTCCAAGTATCTTTCAGAAACCCAATGTACTAAAACCGGAAACTAACAACAATCAAAACCCTGGAAACTATATAAATACACAGAAACTAAACAATAAGTCCTGAATGACTTATAAGTCCAAGAAGAAATTAAACAGGGAATCAAAAAAATTCTTGAATCTAATGAAAATAAACATACATCATACCAAAACCTGTGGGATACTGCAAAAGCAGTATGAAGGTGGAAGTTTATTGAAATAAATGCTTACACCCAAGGAATGGTAAGACTTCAAATAAATGACCAAATTCTATGCTTCAAAGAACTACAAAAACAAGACAACCCAATCCTAAAGGTAGTAGACAGAAAGAAACAACTAAAATCATAGCAGAACTAAATGAAATAGAGACCACAAAAGTGATACAAAAGAGCAATGAAACAAAAAGTAGTTTTTTTGAGAAAATAAATAGAATAGACAAACCATTAGCTAGGGTAACAAAAAACAAAGAGAGAAGACCCAAACAACAAAAATCAGAAATGAAAAAGAAGACATTACAACCGATACCACAGAAATGAAAAGAATCATTACAGACTATTACGAACAACTGTATGAGAAGAAATATGAAACCCTGGAAGAAATGGATAAGTTTCTGGACACATACAAACTACCCAGACTGAACAAAGAAGAGATAGAAAACCTGAACAGACCAATAACACGATTGAAGTGGTAATCAGCAATCTTCCAACATAAAAATGCCCAGGTCCAGATGGCTTTACAAGTGAATGCTATCACACCATTAAAGAGGAATTAATAGCAATTCTCCTCAAACTATTCCAATTCGTTATATCTAACACTTCTTTATTATTCACTTTTAACTAGTTTGTGATTTTTATTACAACTCTTTCACCCATTAGCTCTTTACCAGCATCATTTAATATTTCCAAATTTAAGGGTTATTTAAGAAGTTTTATGCTTTTTTTTAAGGTTTTTGCAAGCAAGGCTTATTCAGTTGCAACATAAAAATCTATATTTAATTAGTATTTTTCTTCTGAATACTGCATGTATATTCAAAGATTTAAAATTCATCCAGCACTCATAATTTATATCACTTTGTATTACAGAATTTTCATTGCCTATTTTAGTTCTAAAAAATTGTACAGTCAATATTTTAAAATTTACCTCCATTTTCAACATTTTTAATCTTCATAATTTCTTCGTACATGATATATATCTTATGCTGGGATTATTTCTATATGCCTTAAAATAATCCTATACAATATTCTTTGCGAAAATACTCTGTTGATAGCAAACACTTTTAGTTATTGGGAGAAAATATCTTTTTTTTTTTTTTTTTTTTTTTTTTTCTTAAGCATACTTCTTAAAATAGTTTTTCTGGGTATATAATTTTATAGTGACAGTAACGATTTTCCAGGTTTCTTTTATTTTTTTTTATTTTGTCAATATACAATGTAGTTAGTTATTGTGTGCCATCACCAAAACCTCCCTCCCTCCTCCCTCTCCCCCCTCCCACCCAGATGTGTCCCCTCC
>NW_007729069.1:260241-260533 GCF_000696425.1 Galeopterus variegatus | reverse complement strand
CAGGTTTTCTACATCTTCTTGGCTTAGTTTTGGAAGCTTGTGTGAGTCCAGAAATTTATCCGTTTCCTCCAGATTTGTGAACTTTTTGGCGTATACCTGTTTATAGTAGTCTCAGATGATTCCTTGTATTTCGGTTGGGTCAGTTGTAATATCACCTTTTTCATTTCTAATTTTTGTTATTTGAATCCTCTCTCTTCTTTTTTGTGTTAGCTGTGCTAGTGGTTTGTCGAATTTATTTATCTTTTCAAAAAACCAACTTTTTGATTCATTGATCTTTTGTATTGTGTTTTGG
>NW_007729069.1:153731-257246 GCF_000696425.1 Galeopterus variegatus | reverse complement strand
TGCTGGATACCGCCCTGCCGGTCCCGTAAGGTGTGTGTGTTCTGCACCTCGCTATCGGGGCATTTTCACACTCTGGGTTCACTAGGTGGGGCTGTTGAGCCTTGCAAAGGGTTCCCGCAGGGTGTGTAATTATTGTTATTATTTTTTTTTTCTGAGACTCCGCCTCCTTTTGTCGGACCCCTCCCCACTCTGTGTGCTCAGAACAGGGCTGAGGCGTGTCTTCTGCAAAACTCGTCTTTCAGCTGAGACATCAAAGCTGTGCCCTGCTCCACCCTGCCCAGGAAGAGTTTCAGGTGTCTAGTCTCTCCAACTGCAGGGTGTGAGCTCCTTGGGGGATGGTCCCACAGCACACAGTTCCTCTTTGACACCCTCCAGCACGGGTCACCCGGGGCGCCCTCTGGGAGTGCTCTCTGTCAGCTTCTACTAGTACTCTGGTATCACAGCGCACACTTCTCAGGGTCGCGCTATCTCCTGGCACGGCCGCTCTAGACCCGTCGCCATCTTAAAAGTAGTAGAGAACAGTTTTGTTCTCTACTTCCGAAAGTTCAATTTATTATTATGATTTTTGTCAGTTTGTTTGTTTCTTTGTTATTTATTTGTTTATTTATTTGCTCCCACTTATGAGTGAGGACATGATATTTCTCTTTCTGTGCTTGGCTTATTTCACTTAACACAATTTTCTTCAAGCTTGTCTATGCTCCTGCAAATGGCAGAATTTAATTCTTTTTTACAGTTGAGTAGAATTCCATTTAGTGTATATACCATATTTTCCTTATCCAGTTGTCTGTCAATGGACATTTAGGTTGGTTCCATATCTTGGCTATTGGAAAAAGAGCTGCAGTGAACATGGGAGTGCAGGTCTCCCTTTGACATGATGATTTTCGCTTCTTTGTGTACATACCCAGCAGTGGGATTGCTGGATCACATGGCGGTTTTATCTACAGTTGTTTGAGGAATCTCTATACTGTTTTCCATAATGGCTGCACCAGTTTACTGCCCCACCAACAGTGTAGGAGGGTTCCCCATTCTCTGCATCCTCAACAGCATTTGTTACTCTGTCTTTTTGATAATAGCTAGTCTAACCCGGGTGAAATGATATCTCATGATTTTGATTTATATTTCCCTGATGATTAGTGATGTTGAGCATTTTTTGTGATACATTTTAGCCATTTGCTTGCATTATTTTCAGAACTGTGTAGTCAGCTCCTTTGCCCAGTTTTTAATAGAATTACTTGTTTTTTTACTATTGAGTTAAGTTCTTTGTATATTCTGGATATTAATCCTTTGTCGGATGCATAGTTTGCAAACATTTTCTCCCATTCTGTAGGTTGTCTCTTCCTCTGTTGATGGTTTGCTTTGCTTTTTAGCTTGATATAATCCCATTTGTTTATTTTAAAAAATACTACTGGGTATTTTTATTTCAAAACGAAAACACAAGATACACCAGATATGAAAATAAAATTTAATATCTTCTCTCCATTTCACTGAGTCAAACCGTCCATATGTATTTTATTGTATAGTCTTTCACAAATCTCTCTCTTTCTATGTACCTACCGCTGCTGTACTCATACAATGCATGCTACCCTACAGTTTCATCATCACCTAAATTTTTTTAGTAAATGATGTTCCATTATATGAGTATACTTTAGTCATTCTTCTGTTTATGAACTTTCAGTGTTTTCTTTTATTTTTTCCTACTGTATAGCAGTGCTACAAAAATCATCCTCATACATATGGCCATGGCGTTACCGGTTTTATTTCTATGGGCTATATTCTCTAAGATGGATTTCTGATGTCAATGGGCCCATGTTGTTTTATTTGAATATTGCAAGAGTATTTTCTCAAAAATTGTAGCTACAATTAGAAATGTGTTACAGGACAAATTCTAGACTCCATATTGTGGCTGACACTGAACGTCATCATTTTAAAATATTTTTTTCCTCAATTTGATTGTAAAAAAATGGTATCTCAGTATTTATTTGGTGTAAAGTGTTGTGACTTTCAGTGAGTTTGAGCAACTTTCCAAGTGTTCATCAACAATTTTAATTTTTGCCACTGGGAATGGCTTACCCATATCTTTTCCCATTTGTCTTTATTGTATGAATTCATGGAACTTTCTATGCATTCAGCTACTCTTTGTCTGCCATCTGTGATGCACATATTTTTCTCCCCTAATTTATTGTTTTTCCCCAGCTTTGTTTGTGGTATCCTTGACAGGTCAGCACTAACTTTTAAAATTTTTTTCTTATGTCTTTTATGATTCCTATCTTTGAAAGTTCTTTAAAAATTCTCACCCGTTTCAACATGAAGTCAATGTTTTGGCAGCTCTTCCTCTGATATTGCCTGTATTCTAGTATTACATGTCTATCTTTCATCCACCCAGAATTAATTTTTGCATGTGGTGTGATGTAGGATTCAATAATTTTTCCTGTATGATTAGCTAATTATTCCAGCACCATTACCATTTATGAAGCAAGCTCCCCTTTCCCACTGAACTGAACCGCTATCTCTGTTGTATATTTACCTACAGGCCTGGAGCTGTTCTCGGGCCATTGAACCTCTTCTGCTGACCAATTTACCTATCTTCATGCTAACCATTTACTAAGGGATCCCAGGATGAAATTCACTAAAGCATACATATAATTGTTGACATGGAAAATTATTCACGACAAATTGTCAAGACAAAAAGGCAGATTATAAAACATTATATGGCTCCATTAAAATATGTGTGTGTGTGTGTGTGTGTGTGTGTGTGTACACATGGTGTCTGTGAGTATTTTGTGCATAGCAAGGGGTGAAATGTTATGCTGTAAACTTAAAATATTAATAGCAGTTTTATTTAGGTGAATAGATTATAGATAATTGATTTCTTATTACATTTTTATTTTTCTATATGCATTACCTGTGTAATTAAATAAATATGTTAAAAAATTAGTGACTCTCCTTGACTTACAAAATAGAAGCTACCAACTTAGTTTTATCTTCAAGCCTCTATCTATGATGTGACTGCATTTGTACGGTAGTCAAGAGAAATTTTAAAAGTGAAGTTATAGGTATTCCTCACCTAAGATTGATAAGGACTACAGCAGCTTATTGATGGTGATGAAAGGGAATGACACATTGATAAAGTCATGGCAGATACCTACTGGCTTCCAGGTGTGCCACACCAACCAACTGAATTAATAATTATATTATTGCTGAAGGCAAATGGGGATTATGCCATAGGTACTCCCTAAGTCTATCCATCAGCAGATAGATTTTCCTTTGTCTATAAAGTAACCTCATAAACGTCGTCAGCATAATTTCCCCACCTCGTGTGTGTGGGGCTCGCATGGTGAAGGATGGCTTCATTTGGCTGCACCTCTGGTTCCTGATCATGCATTTCCACTGCGTGCAGAGCTGCCATTACTGACACGGGGAGTTGCCTTCCTGCAGGGTGAGAAGAGGATGCCAGGATGTTGTGTAACTCACAACTCCAAGAGATTCCAGTGACCTGCTTCAGGAGGGAATGAGGCCCCACCTGCACTGCAGTGACATGCAAACAGGAAGACACTTGGAGGCGCAGCCAGTCTGTGGCTCTGCAAATAGAAGATGCTCAGGAAACACTGTGATCTTCCCCAGCTACTAGTAGCTGGTAATTTTTCAGTTGTCTGATGAGGCCCATGGATGTTACAATGGAGATTCGTTACATAATGTTTATTTGGTTTTACAGAAGTAAAAGGATGATTTACTAAGTCTGAAGGCACATCCGAACCATTACTTTTGTATGAGTTTTCCAGTGTTTTTACTGTTCATGAGGTGCCTTATGGATTCTATATACTTTGGCTTTTCAATGTAATCTGTGGATTTAGTGACTTGGAAGTAACACTTGCCTTTCTCCTGTCTCTGGAGAGCAGCAGAAAGTCAGGAGTTTTGCTCAGGAAGTTCCACTGAACTTCAGAGACACTGTCCCCATGAGGCGGATCAGCAGGGTGTAGCTCCGTGTCGACAGCCTCAGTGTGAGATTTGTTGGAAGAGGCGGTGAAGAAACATCAAGACCGAAGTTGCCCTGTTGTATTTTGCCTAAAGCCACTGTAAACCTTCTAAAATGACATCACTCTTTCTCACTGTGGAGTTTTGACTTGATTTGGCATGACTTGATTTGCAAAGTCATAATGAATTTCTTCAGTATAAATGCCACATGTAAGGCAGCCAAATAAATGCCACTTAGGTACTGCCTACTTCTTATTTATTAGAAACATGAAGCCTTGCCTTAATTCCTGTCCTTCCTTTTTTCTTTCCTTACATGCAGCTTTCAACAGTACACCATGTGTCACTCACCGACGAGGATACCTTCTGAGCAGTGAGTTGTGAGGTGATTTTGTCGTTGTGTGACCATCACAGAGTGCACTTCCACCGACCTAGATGGTGTAGTCCACTGTACACTGAGGCCGCACACTGTCCCCAGTGCGTATGTGGCCTGTTGATGACTGGAACTTCACCATGCAGCACATGACTGCACTATTAGTGACACTTTGATCTTCACTTCTTTCCTGATGACCACTTGCTGGGCAGAGCTACTCACTTCCCCAAGACTCTTGAGGTGGCACAGAACCTGGGATAAGGGCTCAGCATGCTTGTGCCTGTCCTTGCACTGGGACATAGTAGCACAGGCATGGGCAAGAAAATAATGCAAAATACATACATACATACATACACACACACATATATATGTTTGTGTGTGCACGTTTGGAATATGTGTGTTTGTATATATGTGTGGTGAGTGTGTGCATGTTGGGTGTGTGTGTGTACATGTGTATGGTGAGTATGTATGTGTGTTCTTCGGGTGTGTGTGTGTGTGTATGTGTCATGTGTGCATGTGTGTGCATGTTTACTCCCCTGTTAAAAAGCACAAGATTACAGTGTGCCCTATAATTGATTAGTAATGCATAATAATTTTTGTATTTTAATGTTTCAGGACTAAAATCATAAATCTATAGTCTTTTGTAAGGAAGGAATTGAATTAGAGATAAAATTCCTTTATCACTTCAGTTATATTGTGTTTCATTGTTCCATGGTAAAGGAATTCTAACTTACTTATCCCTGCATGTAACTGGTAATGCGGAAGATGATTCTGTTATCGATTGCCACCCATTATTTGGATAACGGTGGTTAGTAGTTATGTTTTATATACTTCTGTATTAGTTTGGTTTTTGTCACTTACAAAGAATACATGAAACTGGGTAATTTATAAAGGAATGAAGTTTATTTCTTACAGTTTTGGAGGCTGGGGAGTCTATGGTCTGGGGGAGCATCTGGTAAGGGACTTCTGGGTGGGGACTCTCCAGGGTTCTGTGGTGATGCACGGGATCACGTGGGGAAGATGACAGGAGCTCTGCCATATGCTCTCCTTACAAAGCCACCAGTCCACGCCCATGGCAGCCCACTAAACCTTCAACCCAGTACTCCATGAATGGGTCCATCCATTCAGAGGACACAGTCCTCACGATCCAAACACCTCTCAAGGGCCACATCTTTTAAATACCATAATTGAATTTCCCACCCTCTTAACATTGTTACAGTGTGGGTGAAGTTTCCAATTCCTGAATATTCGGGGGATGCATTTGACCCATAGCAACTTCCAATTGCACTTGACGGTGCAGGTGGATCTTGGCTTTCCATATGTCTATCATAAAATGTGTATATCTCATGACAGTGTATCTAGTT
Source organism: Galeopterus variegatus (assembly GCF_000696425.1). Lineage (NCBI taxonomy): Eukaryota > Metazoa > Chordata > Mammalia > Dermoptera > Cynocephalidae > Galeopterus > Galeopterus variegatus. The sequence goes on along the minus strand of NW_007729069.1, from coordinate 251,540 downwards.
GTCTGAGTAGGCTTTACGGTGCCATAAATCTGCTGTAGTTCTCATGAAGGGGGAGTTGTCACATTGTGTGCCACTTCTCAGACTTTGCTGCTTGTGTTACGGTATGTGGACACTCCATCAGAAGTGGATCCTGGGAGAAGACTGATGACACGCTCATTACGTGGGGGTCTGGGGCTGATTTCACGAGGCAGCCACCATATCCTCCCTACTTTCGAGTAAGTCACCACTAGAAACATTTTCTCTTCCCATGTAGAAATAACTTTATTGCTTTTGCTGATTATTAAAGAAACGTGATGATGGTTAAATAAATATATAGCAGGAGAAAATTAAAGCTCTCCAATATACACAGTTTTGAATATATCCTTCCAGAGATTTCTGCGTACATATAATTTTTAATGCAAATTTAATCTTTTTAACTTAATATATTTTCTGCATTTTTTATGTTAATACATATACACACAGTTACATAATATCCCATTTTGTGATTTTACAATTATATATTTAATCCCCTATTGATGGACTTTATGTAATTAATTATTTCTAAGTGTTCTAAATCATCCTGCTTTAAAAAGTGCTAAATTCTCTCCCCTCCAAAAGTCTTGTCAATACAAGGTATTATCATTAAAATTTTTTTCTCCAATCTTATGTGTGTCTTAGATTAGTATTGAGATTGAACATCTTTTTTGACGTATGTTACATATTTGTTTGCCTTCTTTGGTCTTTCCTGTTTAAATCCTTTGTCAAAGTCAAAATTTTAATTGAGATATTTAACATTGGAATGTGAAAGCTCTATATTTAAAATATGAGGAGAGGTTGTCAAAAATTACATGGAAGAGAAGAAATCTGGGACCACCTAATGTAGGGGAAATAGCTCAGTAACATGTGAGGTCTTTAGCAACAAAAAATTAGCACCAAGAATTAGCACCAGCATGAGGACCCGAAGTGACAGAGGTGAAATTAAATTACAGTAGGAATAATTTATTTAAGTGAGAATTACATACTTTGGAAAGAGGCTTATTGACATTAACGGAGATAAAAACGAGTGTTAGTACTCAGGCCAGTGGGCCATCTCGAGGACCATGCAGGCCCGCAGAAGTCCGCTTTCCCGAGGGTACGTTAGAATTGGACTTTCCCTTCCACACCCACCACCCAGTGTGGTCACCAAGCCCCACAGAGTAACACACAAGCGTTTCACAATCGTTATACAGAAATTCCAGTGCCATGGACAACCAGACACTCAATTATGACTGAAAAGTAAGGAAACACTTTTAATCCTTGAAAAGTAGGAAACGTTTGGGCAAATTTATACAATTGTACAAGTAGAATTGTTAAACATTTGTGTATTGAATTTATTGTATAAATTAAATGGTTATTTAATTGCTGGCATATACCTAGTACGGTTGTGTGCTGAAATCAAAGTATGCTTTAGATCATATAATGAAAAAAAGTCACGGTGGCTTTCCTCTCCTCCAAGCTGAGTGATTTAGGAATATGTATGAATATTTACGGCATATGGTCACTCGCGTGTTAATGCTAAGGGCTGCCGTTTGAAGCTCTTGGTCTGTGGAGTGGCCTAGTCCATGTGGCTGCCTCTGAGTGGGGGAGGGGAGGTGCCCTGTGCCCCTCGTCGTGGGTGACTGTCCTGAGGCGTAACATGGCTCCTGCATGCAGTGCGTAATAAATGATTGACTGAGGAGATAAGACAACCAGAGGTTAAGAGACCTGTCCACAGCCACGCACAAAACCGATGTTAATCGCTCTGTCAGTGCTCAAGCAACGCTGTCTCTTAGCGCAAGTGTAAAGGATAAAACAATCTACCTTATATGTTGGCCCAAAGCCCGGAGTGCATTGAAAACGTGCTCTTGGGTTCCCTGAGCCAAATTTGATATCAAGAACTGTCCATTTGCTTTGAAAAGGCGAGATTGCAATCTACAAATTACCATGAAAAAATCAGTATGATATGAAATGGAGGACTTAGGGGTCTTCTTACTTTGGGGTTTAGACGTACCCATTGTGGCTAACTATTCAAATGACTGTGGGTTATGGCATCAATTTCCTGAGCATCTCCCTCTACCTCAGTCTTCACCTGAGAGCACAGGAGCATGCACAGAGCTTGTGACCGCTCCATTTCCCCCACTGTAAGTCCCCTGATGTCCAAGGCACATCGTGACTTAGAGCCTACAAACACAAACAAAATAGCTGAACTATCAGAAAACGCTTGGTGTTAGAACCTGACCTAACCCATCTGATTCCTAACATTCAGTCCACTGTTTCCAGGAGATCTCAGCCCCAGCCAACAATGGGAGGGAGGCTAAGGTCACTGGTTTCTTCCACAACCTGCCACTAGGTCTCAGACAGAATTGTGACACATGGAAACATTGTCAGCAAGTAGACACACACCTGCTACTTATAGGTCCTTGCAGGCTTCCCTTCATGTCACTGCCTCCACCTCCCAAGGTGTCCCATCATCAAACAGCATAGGTTAGTCTGCCTCTTTTTACATTTTGTAGAAACGGCACCATGCTTTCTTTTGCAGCTGGCTTCTTCTGTTCAACAGTCTGCCTGAACCACACCCGTATTATCCAGAGAGAGGAAGGTGGCTCATTTGCATGGCTGTCCAGCGTTCCACTACATGACTAGATCACGGTTTATTCATTCTGCTACTGATGCACATTTTGCTTGTCTTCTCTTGTTGGCTGTTGCATAGAGTTGCCGCGACACCTGCACGTTTCTTTTGGTTGGATGTATCTAGATGTGGAATTGCTGGGTCACAAATTGGGCACACGACTTATTTACTTGTTTAGGCATGTGGTGCAATGGACAGATTGTAGAGACACAGTCTGATGAGTCCTGACAGTTGTGTACACCCATGTACCTCACACCCTTACTGAGACAGAGAAGAACATTTCCACCTGCCTGTGACTTTCCCTGGTCCCATCCCAAGCGGTGGCTGTTCCGATTTCTTTCTCTGTAAGATAGCTTTGCCTGCTCTAGAACTTTATGTCAATGGAGCCATATAGCGTGTGTCCTTTTGTTTCTGGCTGCTTTTGCTTAGTATAGTATTTTTGACATTCGTGCATCTTACGCGAATCGTCGTTCCTTCCTTTTGATGGTGGTTCCAAAGCTTGCTTATCTGCTCAGCAGTTGATGGCATTTGGGTCGATCCTTGCCTTTGGTGGCTGTGAATGAAGCCTCCTGCCTCTTCTTGTACAAGACGTCTTGCAGACATGTGTTTCCATTTCTCCTGGAAGTGGAGTGGATACCGAGGGGTGGAGCAGTGGGTCACAGGCAGACGTATCTTTAACTTCTTAGGAAACTGCCAGGTTTCAAAGCGCTCCTGCTCTGCACATGCGGGCAACATGTGGTGGGGTCCGTTGATCTATTTCACGTGGGCCGTTCTGGAAGGTGTGTCCTGCTGCATTTTTTTTCAGTGCACCAACAACAAAAGCACACGCAGCCCGAAGCCACGAGCTGTCCGGGTCGGGGTGGGGGACTGATTCTTTGTACTGCTCGTTAGTCCTGTGTCTTCCAGGGGACGTGTGTGGAGGTGTGAGCTGAGGGGCTTCCGTTGCTCTTCACACCTGTGGACTCTGCACGCTCACACCTTCCCATCCTCACTGGCTTTCGTGGAATGATCATTGTTTTCTCCCTCCACTTGACGAATCAAACTGAAAGACGACGGTGCGTGAACTTCAGCAACTTACTTATCTCTTACATGTCAGTTTCATTATTCGTGCGAGGGCGATGATGAAAATCGTAAGAAATAAAAGAGCTTTAGGCCGACCCTGTGGCACACTCAGGAGAGGGCGGCGCTGGGAGCGCAGTGACGCTCCCGCCAGGGGTTCGGATCCTACATAGGGATGACCGGTGCACTCACTGGCTGAGCACGGTGTGGGCGACACCAAGCCAAGGGTTGCGATCCCCTTACCGGTCACGAAAAGGACAAAAAAAAAAAAAAAAGAAAAGAAAAGAAATAAAAGATCTTGGACATAAAGTAGCTAGAACGATGTTAGATACTTTGTAAGTGCTCAGCTTACATCAGCTCGTGTTGGGATTATTTGCATCCTGCTTAATGCAGGGAACTGAAGACGCTTAGCATTGCCTCACTCTTGCGTCTAGTGTTCTGTCAAAGTAGACGTAAGACCGTGAATGCGGAAAGAATCCAAGCATATGCTGCAAGGAATGTACAGCAGAGAGAAGTGAGAAGATTTGAAATTATTAAACAAATTGGTTTTAATTAAAACTATTAACCAAACACAGATTAAAAAAATACAACAAAAGCAGATTTTTGACTGTAAAAGAGGATATCCAAAGATTCAGCAATTCTGTGCACAATAGAGATAACACCACATTATCCCAACAAATTTTATTTAAGAAGAAGGAATTATAAATTACATGAGAATACCTCTGAAAATACAGATTAAAGAAAATGTTTTGTTGGGAATCTTAGGTTTCATTGGGGAAATGAGTCTTTTTCTTCTTTTATTATGTTGTGCACATGTATGGCATATATGGCTGTGTTTGTAAGTTCCATATGCAAAATATTTTACTCTGTTTTGTAGTTACAATAACTGGAGAGTATAAATAGTGATAAACAGGTGAAAAGTGCTTTTCCAACAGGAAAAAAGCATCATCTACAGGTTTTTAGGGAGAGGAAAGAAAAGCAACAACTTAGAAGAAAGGTATAGCTTTTGCAGCCAAACACGGTCTAAAAGTTTTTCATCTAAAATATGAATCAATCTTAGTGTTACATTGGACCAGAATCTGCCCCATGTACAATAAATCTAAATAAATTTTCAGAGCCTGTTTCAGTGTCATATAAGTGTTCGATGTTGGGTTGGGCCCTATGAAGTTGCTGGGATTTTTGATGTAAAATGTTGAATATTAACCATTTTATATAATTTAATTGCATGTTGATACACTTACACATCAATGCCAACCTTGTTAAAGTCTATCACAAAACAAGGTGGGGTTTAAATAATTGAATCAATAATGAATACTTAGTAAATGGAAAAAAAATGAAGAAAGATTTTTTTAAACAAAGACAAGGGGAAAATTCAAACAGAATTCATTAAGATTGAAAAAATAGTTCAGAACACACAAGGCAGAAACTATGTTGGCCAGGAGATGAAGAAGTCTCTGTAGGACCTTTTCACACGTTTACCAACATTTACCACACTTGAAAGCTCCGAATCTGCATGACCACCAAGCAGGAAGGTGTTTCTGGGGTGCACAAGCACGAGGTGAGAGACGCCGACTGCTGGGAACGGGACCAGCGTGGAGGGACAGGTTCCCAAAGGCGTCGCCAGACTGGAAGTTTGTAACTTATTTTTTTTTTAAATTACTGCAATGAATGCTTATTGTAGAACATTTGGGAAACACTGACAAAAGGAGGAGGAAGAAAATGTGCCCCAAATCTCACCTGCCAGAGCTTCCGTGCGACCACCGTGTCTGGTGCACACTTTTGTCATCTTTGCTGGGGCTTATGTTTCACGTTAAAATGAAGTCACATAGCACAAACCGATCACCTGTGCCTTTCACTTAGCATCTGGCGAGGGCTGTCCTGGCACCCATCACTGTATACTAGTTACAGGTAGGTTCCGTCTTTTTGTGGAGACATAACGGTGCACTCATCCAACCTCAGTGGGGACGCGTGTCGCTCCCAGCAGGTGGTGATCCCAGCGTGCCCCTCCCTACCCTCCCCCCTTGCCCTTGTACAGGTCCCAGCCCAGGGGTCAGCTGGGCAGCTCCCATCCTCCTGGGCAGCCCCGGCAGCCCTTCCTCCGAGCATCCCAGCTTCCACAAGCCCAGCATCTCCTCTGTCCCCAGCCGGCAGGGGGCAGCTGCTTTCTGTGGTGCCATCTCTGTGTGACCTCAGTGTTCTCTTTTCTTTTCAGTCCTTGCACACATGGCCAGCAATTGTTTACATCTAATTCTCTGTTAAGTCGTGGGTCTGCATTCTGTCCCCTGATGGGACCCCGACCAACATGCTTGCTGCTGTTACGTGTCACTGGCAGCAAAATATCTGTTCATCTCCACATGCATGTCTCTTGGATAAATAAATGCATAGAAAATAAATACATAGAAAGACAACCGCTTTTGCGCATTAAAAAAGTTGCATCTCAGAAAGCTGTACTGGTCAATACTTTCGTGAGCTATGTATAGACATGGCCATTTTCACACAATCTTGCTAAGACTGAATATTACTATTTTTTAAAATTTGAGCTAATTAAAAAATTATAAGTCTAACTTCATGAAATCAACTAAATCTAAATATTGAAAAATGTGATAATCCAGGAAAGCAAGGAATTAAAGGAAATTAAATTCTAGGCATACTCTCCTAACTTTTAGATTCTATTTTTCTCTTAACGTATGCGTTTACTGTATACCAAGCACTCTGTTTTGGAAACATTAGTTCGTTCATTCCTAAGGTACCCTACAAATACACATTAGTCTTTCCATCATACAATGGAGAAATTCAATTTTAGTAACTGACTCAAGACGAGCATCGGGAACCCGAGTGTGTCAGCGTCTGGGAGGAGGGAAGCGCACAGTGCAAGGGGCTGAAACTGCACCTCCCCGTGGAGAACCTCTGCTGACTGCTGCGTTGACTCCCTGTCCGCCCTCTGTGCAGAACACCTGCACACTCAGGTGCACATCCGCCCTCACACCAGCGGCAGCTAGAAAAGCTCTTGTGCTTGATGTGGTTCCCAACTCCTGGGTACACCCAGGCGTGGTCTCGTGGTCCTGCTACGCTCCCGGGGACCCCTCTGTGGGCTGGCCCCTGCTATTGTCAACCTGCAGCCTGTGCATTCTGGACAGTGTCCCCTCAGCAGCAGTGTGGAGCGGGGCTGCTCCCTTACCTGTACCAACCCCTGGGCTTTAAACGCCTCCCACGACGGTCCGGGCGCGTCCGTGCACTTCCCTCAGGACATCTCCTGTGCTCCCTCCTTCACGCCCCTCGGCCTGATCCCCTCTGCTGTGGCTCGGCTCACGTGTTGCTGTAATCTCTTCACCTGTCTCCCCTACCTAACTGTCACCTCTTTGTGGAGGATGCTTCCGGCCACTCTGTCCATAACGTTTTGGTTTCATGAGGGCCTGGTGCGGGTTCTTATCCCTACCACTGGTTAATTTTGCCCATTCTCCATCTTAGCATAACCCAAACCACTATGGCATGCGTTCTGCCTCCATGCCTAAGGTGGTGTCGCATTCCTCTGTGTTTGCCCGTGTTGAGCAATGCTCCTACCTGGCAGGCAGACGCTCGGGTCAGGGGTGCAGACCAAATCCACAGAGGTGGTAGGATCATTTCATCTTTCAGATGATGTGTCCGGACACTGATTAAATCCATCTGTGAGATTAAGAATTTGCAGAGCTTCAGTCAATGTGGTGACACGTGGGCACATTTAGTCAACAGTATGGCTAAGGAAAAAGAGTTCTCGTTGGCAGAGGTCTGCGGGCACCTCGTTCCCGGGACCGTTGTGCGTGGGTCTCCCCGCAGCACTGAGGGCCTGAAGCAAACAGACTCCAGTGTCCTTTCCAAACAGAGCCCCATGAATGAGAGATGTATTTTCTTTGTTCTTTCCTCTCTAGTAGCAGTTGCATGAATTAACTGAGATCATTTCATAGGCCGAAGAATAATAAAAGTAATTTTTTGTTCTCTCCATGTTTTCAACTAATGCATGATTTTATTTTGATAAAACATACATAACACAAAATTTACCATTTTGACCATGTTTCAGTGTATGTTCAGCAGCGTTAAGATCGTCCATGTTGTCGTGCGCCCATCACCATCCTCCGGCTCCAGACCTTTCTTTTCTTCCAAAACAGAAACTGTTCCCATTTGCCATCACCCTCATAACCCTGTCACGCTCTGATTCATATTCTTACTCCAGCAACTTTTGCTGTTTTTCTTTTCTTTTTTTTTAATTTGGAAAGAATAAACAAGGTAGTGGGGAGAGATGTGTGGAGCGGATGGTGAGACGGGGGCGTTTGTAGAGGACAGTGACACCGCGCCCCTGCTGTGTTGACAACAATGTGCGGGTCGTTTTCAGAGCTTTCTCTCCTGCAAGCCGCATTTACGTTCGGTGTGGGACTGTGAGGCCGCTGTCACGTTTGAGCTCCTTTGTAGCACCCCGTTTGGTGACGAGCACGGTGTCCACTCAGCCATTCGTTGCTGGTTGATTTTAGAAGTCAGATCGCAGACTTCTGATGAGCGCGGGCCGGGCGCACTGACCCACTATTCATCAAAAGGATTCTAAAGTCGGGTCTAGTAGGTCATTCGGGTCACTCTCCCCTTGAGTAAGGGACTGAACTACATGTTGGGCTCCTCTGGGGACGTTCCGGCGTGTGATTTATTATTTTCTCCTCGCATTTTGGAGCTGAGGTTCAGCACCCACAGCTGGCATGGGTGCCCTGTGCGGTTTCAACACCTGCAGCACTGGCCAGCTCAGCCCACACCTAGCTCGGGAGGGCCCTCCCTGGGTGGGGAAGTCTGGGGTCTTCAAAGGCTCCATCGCTGCTGGACACCAGTCCAGGAACGGTGAGAGAAGGACAGGCTGACCAAGCTGCCACTCCCCATATCTCCCTGCAGCCCATTCTCGCTTCTTTTGTCTTGAGTGGGGGAAATGCAACCACTTTTTGACAGAACAGTGAGCTTGATTGCCATTCTGGGGACTTTTAGGAACACATGGGGGGACCTGAATTGATTTGTGTGTTGATCACCCGTGAAATCTTGATCTTCCAACAGAAGAAGTACACCTTTTAGGTAGAACTGGCCTGAGTTAGAATTCCAGATGCTAAGACATCAGACAGAATTTCCAGGCAAAACATGTTTTCAGCTGCCCCTGAGTGGCATGGCAAGGGAGGGGAGGGCATGTGGGACAGCCGGTGGCAGAGGCGGGAGATTGAGCAGACACTGCATCTGCCATGAACACCCTGCTCCATTCTTCAGAGGGGACACCTCCCCCACCCCCAGCAACTCAGGTGGCCCCAGTGCCACGTGCCTGCAAGCTGCTCCCTCAGCACAACAGAGGGGGCAGGACTGATCCGTCACCACAGACATGGGATGAAAACAACATCAGAGTAACACTCAAGCCCAATCAATACTGTGCAGACTTCTGTTTCCCAGCACCTCCCAGCATGTCATCTAGTTAACAGTAAGAGTCGAAGACAGGCATCGTAGAGGGACAGGGTGATGATGGGGAAGCCACGAAGGGCAAAGAGCAGAGGTGGGAGAGCACAACATACGTATAATTGGTAGATGCTCCTGTGGAGTCCCACCGCAGCCCACAGAGCCCAGCCACTCTGCCTTCTCCACTCAGTTGCACCTTACAGAGTGACCTGGGGACTGGTGGAACACTTCTCTGCTTGCCCCTGCCCCCTCCCCAGTGATCTAATGACACTCTCGGTTTGGGAGGGCTAATGACTCGGTCTTGTTTGAAACTCTCAAGGTGACCTAATGTGCTGGGGGTGTGAGAACCCACCCCAGCCAAAGTCCGTCAGTGGGAGATGTGACTGTCCAAGGCCAGCTGCCAGGTCCCCTGGGCATGTTTGCCTGTGGATGGCATTAACATGAACTTTGTGTGTTTAGACCACGTGCTCTTTTCATGCGTCACTGACAGGTGTCTGAGGCCTTGATGCTGCAGGTGTGATTTATAAGCATCTTAGGCTGGCTGACTTTGTGGGTAATTAAACTGCTACTGACATTTATTAGTTTTAATCTTAAAGAGTTGTGCAAGCACCCAGAGGCTTTCTACCAAAGGGAGTGATGTTTTCTTAATCAAATAAAATACTAAAACCCAGGCAGCTGCTCTTCAGAGGGTGTTCCCGTGAATTTACGGCTCAATTTCCTTGTGAGGCTGCTGTGAATGTCAGGGTTCCCTGTGAGTGACCAGATGTATCAGAGACTTTGCTTTCTGATGTGTGGCAATTCCTAGCTCCACACTTGATATAGGAAAACTTGAATTCCTAGGAAACTACATACACCTGCATGAAGGGATGGTTCTTCAGGGTAAGAGTCTCCCTGTTTCTTAGGGTTGTTCTAGATGATGGTAACCTCCTTTCTTCATCTCTAAGAATATGAAGAAATTAATTTAAGAACCAAAATGGTGAGTCGACAATATTGATCATGAACCAGGCATCAGCATTAAATGCAGGGTTAAGCTATGCTTGAGGCACTGAGTCCCGACTCTGACACTTCCTAGTCGTGGGAAGCTGGGCCCTCCATGCCTCAGTTTCTACATCCATTAACTGGGCCCCCAGCGTGCTAACCTCATGGCGTGTTTGTAAGGAGCAAATGGCCTGATACACATGAAGTTCCTAGAGCAAGGCCTCCACTTCGCAAGCACTCAGTAAATATTGGTTATTTGCAACAGGAGGATTGGATTAAAGTGGAGGGTGGGCTTTGAGAGAAATGACAAGGACAGCTGCCATTTGTGTTCTTCCTCTGTGCCAGGCACCAGACTAGCACCTCTAATAAGTTATCTCAAGTAAATGCAGACAGAGATGAAAACACAGAGGGAAACCCACATCAGAGTTTGCACAGTCAGGCGGCCGTGGCTGCACACACTCAGAACACAGGGTCACCCAGTCTGCAAAGCTGACCAGATTGATCTGTGAACGTCCGTTTCAGCAGAAGAACCCTCAGAGGAAGCTTCGGGGGGCTCTGGGAGCCTCTTTGGCTGACATGAGAAGAGAAGCTGAACCTCAGACAGAAGAGGAACATCGAGGAAGGAGCCCGAGGGTCACTCGGTGGGGACAGCGACAGCACGAAGTCTCCATACGTGCAAACAGCATGCGGTAACCACGTTAGGGTGATTAGCGTATCCAGCCCCTCGGACATCTGTCATTTCTTAGTGGTGAGAACACCGGAAATCCTCTCTTCTAGACACTGTGCCCTGTAAGTATTTACAGTTATCATGTGTCAGTTAAAAAAATAAAAAAGCCTGGGCATAGCTTTCTTCAGCACGTGTGGGAAATGCCCTTCTCGGATGGACTTTAAGGCAGACTTTGTTGTCACCTCTCAGGGCATGTGGCAGTGGGCGGTCTGCAGGAAAGATGGGGATGGGATGAAATGTTTTTAAATTGTTCTTCATCACAGCCTAATTGTTAGCACTAGGGTGACAATGTAACAACGGGGGCACTGGCTGCGAGGGACAGCTTGGGTGTGTGAGGAGCGGTGGGGACGGAGGAGGGGACGGCACCACGGGCACATGTCCTCAACAGGCCGCCTGCCAGCGCCAGCGCAGGGCCCTGGGAGCCTCGCGACGTGGTGGCCATGGGGGAGGGGGCACGTCAGCACCAGGTCAGGTGCCAGGGGAGCACGCAGAGCCTGGCCGCAGCGGGCCGTCCTCTCAGCCTGCTGAGGGGTCTGAGGATGATGACAGCCGCCTCCGGGCAGGGGCAGGGGCAGCAGCGGGGGGCTCGTGGGGAGGGGTCTGGGTGCTGGTCCCCAGAGGCGAGGCGTGGAGTCATGAAGGTGTATGAGTGCCGAGGGACAGGGACGTGAGCGCGTGTGTCTTCGTGTTGGGCAGCAGCAGGAGGCCGTGTTGAGGACATGAGGGGGGGACAGGGACCCCCAGCCGCTGTGGGGGCCGCAGGGACACAGTCTCACAAGCGCGGCTCACAGGGCTCTGTGTAAGGTCAGCTCTGCCCTCCAGAGACCAGACAAGTGCCAGCGTCCTGGTGAGCAGCGGCAGAAGTGCTGACCCGAGCACCCAGGGACGTTGGCGGAGGCGGTGGCACGTGCCCTCGTGGCCTCTGCCTGGTCTCGCCCCCGTCCCTGCCCAGCGTTCTATGCAGCAACCCCCCAAGTGCTCTGTTGCCCACCGGCGCAGGGACTCTGCTGTGTCCCCTCTCCTGGAGGACAGCCTGGTCGGCAGCAGGTGAAGGTGATGACGGGAGATTTCTGCTGTGGCTGCTTTTTCTTGGTTGGTGGTTCCCAAATTCTGGTCACCGAGACCCTCAGAATTGGCTGCAGGTGACTGTATTGCTACCAGACAATTGTATTGCCATGCTGTCTGGATAGCGATTACGCCAATTGTTTGGCTGGGGCAATTCATAACTAACGCCAAAATGTTTCATTATTTTAGTTACACTAAGATTGTCAGGGCTGGGGGCCACAGACCCTTCAAACTCGCGTACAGACTGGGTCACAGACCCCTCACATGCCAGGCTGGGTCCCCAGACCCCTCACACGCAGTCCACGCTAGGTAATTGGGAAAGATTCCAGGAGCTGTTGGCAGATGACACGAGCTCAGTCCTCAGCTTCCTCAGCAGCAGCAGTGACGGTGGCCTCTTGGGGCATCCCGGGGACCCCGGCAGCAACAGCCTCCAGCAGCAGTAGCAGCCTCCCCGTGGCCCCCGCAGATCATCCCGGTGGGGGAGTGGGGGGCGCCGTGGATCAGAATCACTCGTCCTTTGTACTTAAGTCCACAGTCCAGGACACCTGGGTGCCCGTGCGCATCTACATCAGACAATAACGTGGGCACACGTGCACATTTACACCAAATGCTCAGCAGGACTCCAAACCCCCGAGGGACCCTGACCATTTGTATTTACTTTCCCTACAGTGGCTGGGCCAGAAGTTGTGTTCAAAATGCACACGTCCACAGCCCCAGGCCCTGGTGTGTGGGACCCTGCGGGAGCTGCCGTGGCAGGCCAGCTGTCTAATGCGGTCCCCAGGCTCATGGCACGTGTTCTTTCCTTCCAGTCCATGCTCTAGCCTTGTCTTGTCTGCCAGCAACAGAGGGACCGATGACCCTCCTCTGGGTCAGGGCATGGAAGGGAGACTGGGCAGGCATTCCCGGGGCTGGTGGGGCTGGCAGCAAGCGACGTGGCAATGCAGGCAGAGCAGACACAGGACGGTGTGGGACACGGATGTAAGCTCAGAGAAGGGAACACTCACATACATCAGCTGCCCTGCTTAAAAGTTAGAAGACTCCTGAAAGCCCCAACGCCCCTCCGCACCTGCCCACATCCCATACTCTCCTCCCCCGCACGGAAGGGGATGTTACTTCCAAGTTGGGGTTTATCGGATCCCCATTTTTTTTCTATTTTCTTTCTTTTTTTTTGACATTTAGTTTTTAATTGAAAGATAATTGATTATATATATTTGTGGGGCCCAGAATCAAACATGAATATTTCCATACAGTGTGTGGTGCCAGGTATATTGTTGGTGTTGGTTTTCGCACTTTATGTAAATGGAACCACACCGTTTGCTCTTTCTTGAGTATAACGTTGCGGTCAAGAGCCTCCAAACTACCTGGGTCCCAGCCCCTGCTCCAGTGCTCACAAGCTATGTGCTTTGGGCAAAGCATTTATACTCTCCGTGCCTCAGTTTCCCTGTCTGTTAAATAGAAAATCATAGTCTGTGTTTCTTAGAGAGATTATATTAAATAAGTTAATATAGATGAAGCACTCAGAACAAATATGGAATCTGTTATTATTCTGCATCTTGCTGTTTTTCACTCAATATCATGTTTCGGGATTCATCCACGTGCATGCAGACAGGAGGAGTTGCCCACATTCTGCCTGTAGAGCTCTTCATTCCAGGATGACAGTGCAGCTGACGTGTCCATTCCGCTCTTGTCCACACGACCCCCCACCCCAATTACAACGCTACTTTGGAAATTCTTTCTCGTGTCTCCTGGTACAAGTCTGCAAGAGATTGCTAAGGTTCATGCTCGGGACTGGAATTGCTGGCTTGTATGATAAGGTTGGCTTTACCAGTTAAGCCAAACTGTTTTCCAAAGTGGTGGAAACAATTTCCATTGTCACCTGCAGGGCAGGAAGACTTCTCTTGTCCCAGCTGCTCCTGTACATGGTCAACTTTCGCCATCTTGCTGAGTGTGAACTACTATTTTATTGTGGTTTTAATTACATTTCCTGGATGGATAATGAGGTGAAGCATCTTTTCAATAATATACTGGATATCCAAGTCCAACTTCCGTGACAAGCTGCGTGCCTTTCACGCTCTTCCCTGAGGGGGTGTTTGTCCACCTGTCATTGCTGGGCCACAGCACTTTGTAAATTCTGGTTTCCATACCGATGTCGGTTACAGGGAATACAAATACCTTCTGGCTTGAAACTTGCTCCTTGTTTTCTGTGTCTCTTGATACTGTATTATGATTAAGAGATGTTCTTAATTTAATGTAGCTCCATTTATTAATCTTTTTGTATCTTGTTTTAAAAATCCTCTAAAGCAGGTCCCTAGACACATCTTCAGATGTATATCCAGGTTAATTAACTCATTCTTCACGTACCAAATATGCTGTTTAAACGGTACCTTCAATTATTAATTTCAACATCTTTCATTTCTAGACGTTTTATTTGGTTCTTTTAAAAACTAAGCTGTCAGTTGCAATAGTTTCATTTTCTTTCATTATATTCTCCATCTCCTTTCTCTAAACAGTATTGTAATAATCTTATTTTACTTACATTTAACACCCGTTGTCTTTATGCATCTGCTTCTGCGGTTGGCGGCCTCAGCTGGATTTTACTCATTAAATCTTGTTTTCCCACATGCTCAGTGATTTTTGATTATGATCTTGTGTCTCTTTGAGCTTTATCTGAGGAAATTGTGACCGGGTTGAAAGTGTCCTTTCAGGGTGGTTTTGCTGTGATTTCTGTCAGTTGTCTGGGACCCTGCCCACCCAGAAACCCTTTAAGCTACATTTTTAGCTTCAGTTTCTAGCACATGGGTTGAGTTCTGACGGAAAAGCTTGCCTGACTTTCTTCTGCTCTGCCCAGAGCCAAGCCTTGGGGAGGCGTCAGTCCTCACATCTCCTGCGTGGGACGGGGCTTCCCCATGCATCTGCTTCTGGGGCCTCGGTTTGGGGAGGGCGTCCACACCAACCTCCCTCCTTTGCAGGCTCTGGGCTCCCCTTAGGCCCTCATGTGCACGGGTGACTGCACACTGTGGGGTCAGTATCGACTCCCCAGGAAATGCCTGTCCCAATCCCTTTTATGCTGTAGATCTCTCTTCCTTGTCATTTTGGAAGAATTTCTATTTTCCTACCTGCTCAGAAATACATCAGAATGGGTTTCTCAAAAATTTTTTAAATCCAATAAGCCAGTCAAAAAGGGACAAATACTGTCTAATTCCACTTCTGTGAGGTCCCTGGAGGAGTCAAATTTATAGAGATGGAAAGTAGAAGGGTGGAGGCCAGGGCTGCAGGAGGGGCATGCGGAGTTACATGTAATGGATGGGGGGTTTCAGTTTTGCAAGGTGAAAAGTTCTGAGGATGGACGGTGGTGATGGCTGCACAATAGTGTGAATTTGCTTAACACCACCGACTGTGCACATAAAAATGGATAAAATGGTAAATTGTGTTTTGTGTATTTACCACCATGTATTTTGTCCTGTGTTTTTAGGTGTGGTGCCCCAGGAAGCTTTCCTGACCACAAGTCTGCCTTGCTGCAGATGTGGGGTCCCCAGCAACACCCAGGAGCACCGGCCCATCCTTTAACACACCCTTCCTGGCGTCCCCACCAGCCAAACAGACATTTGTCAGGGTCACTTCTGGTAGTTTGTAGGAAGAGAGTAATAGGTATTTCAAATATGCTTTTCTCATGCTAAACTTCCCAACTTTAAGGCACCTGTACCAGCGGGGGAGGTGTCCTGAGACTCGGCTGCATGATAGGGGAGAAGCTTCTCCAGCTGGAACCAGCCTGGTGCATCCCAGTTCTGCAGCCCCTCATGGCAGAGACACCAGCTTTGCTTCTGGTAGGGAACGTACTCGTGATGTTTCCTTCTCGTGAACCGGGATCCCCCACCCTATTGACACAGCTGGAACTCCTGGAGTCGTGGTCCCGTTTGCAGAATGCCATGAAATGCTGATGGGTTTAATTCCACCACACATGTAGGAAAGTCAACTGTGACCATTTGTGTGAGCATCAGAGGCCAGCTCTAACTTTCCCCACGTCGGGCACCACATCTCACGCAAGCTGCCACCAGGTTTTGTGTGGAGGATGAGTGACTTCAGGCTGAGCCAGACTGCTGACATCAGACCTATTACATGCTAAGGAAATGCTGGTAAATGGAGAAGAAATAGCAAACGCCAAAGATTTAGGAAAAAGTTACGGGAGAAAAATCTCAAGTTGGGTAAATCATTTTTACCTCCTGCAAAAAGAAAAAAAATAAATAAAAGGAAACAAAGCAAAACACAGCATCACTGTAGGATTTTATCAGAACAACACCTCACTCCACCTACAGGAGCGGCACCAGGTAATTGTCGGCTTCTGTCCAGTGTTTGAGGTGAAGGAAAAAGTTTCCACAAGAAGAAACGCACCGGTGAGTCTGTGCATCGGTTAGTCTGACTTATTTTGCCAAAGTTCCACACCAATCTCATCCCCTCTCGTATGAACGCACTGAGAGAAATGAGTCCCGCACAAGGGACAGCTCCCTCACTTAACAGAGAACAGACCAGAATGGTCCAGAGAGAAACGACCAGCACGGGAAGCACAGCCCCTGTCTGCAAGAGACCAGAATGAACGCGCGACACCTTTCAACGGTTACCGCGGCTGTTTCCTTCTCGGAGGGCTCATCCTAAGGGGATGTGGCAGCCGCACCTGCATGACAGGGGTCAGCAACTTGTCCCAGGAAGTGCCAGAGAGTATGCACTTCACTGTGGGACAAGAGGCAAAACTGAGGATATTATGTAGGTACTCAGGTAACAAGAGAGAACAAATGTCAAAACATTTTTATCAATAAAGTTCAAAACTTGAGTAGATGAACATCTGAATTTTGTATAATTTTCATGTCATGAAATCTTCTTCTTTTGACTGTTTTTCCAACCGCTTTAAGGTGTGAAACTGCTCTCGGCCCACAGGTACTGCGAGAACAGTGGGGGCCGCCGTTTGCCAGCGCTGGGGTGAAAAGCAGACTCCAGGCAGAGCTGGGTGGCGCTGGGGACGTGGGGGGCAGAGCAAGGCCGACCCAGGAAGGGGAGCCACCAGCCTCCAGCACCAGGCTCTGACCCATGGTAAGCTCACTTCTGGAATGCGTGCATGGATCACATGCTTCCATCAAACTTGTGCCTGTACTAGTTTTTGCTTATAAGCTAATCTCTTCGGTGATAAGTTACTCTCAAAAATTCCCTTCCTGTGTTGCAGGCTCCAGTTAAAAACTGTAATAGGGCTGATCAAAACCACTGCAGCCCTCTGTCTGTTATGGGGCAGACACGGATGCCCCTTGCTCTCAGGAGGGTGAGGACAATGGCTCACAGGTCCCCCAGAGACGAAGGCCCGGGGAGCCGTCCCAGGGCCTGGGGCAGCCAGCACGGAGCTCAGACCTGAGCCTGGGGAAGGGGTGCCCCTGGTTCTCATCATGGAGCACTTGGAGGGAGAGGAACACGTGAGTTATGCTCAGCTAGTTTCCAAGGAAATTCAGACAAATGATTTCATAAAATAGTTTCTCAAGGCAAAGCTGGCTGGGCTTGGCCCAGTTCTGCCACTGGTGCCATCAGGACGGACCCTTCCGCTGGTGCAGGTAAGTGGGCAGTGGGAGAAACAGCAGCTGCTGTGGCTCCCGGAGAACCCGGCCTCTTCCCGATCCTAATGCTCTCCTCCTCCTCTTCCTCTTTTTCTTCTTTTTTTAAAAAAATAAATTTTATTGTGTAAGGAGAGAGCAGAACTGAGGCCACCAGAGGCGGGAAAAGGAGAGGGGAAGAGTTTAGCGAGAAAATGGTAAAGGGCCACAGAAATGATTACATTGTGTAATGGCGAATATAGGAATTATCCTGATTTGGGCGTCACCTATTGCACACATGTGTGGATATTCAATGCTATACCCCACATACATGTACAATTATGTTTCAATAAATAAAAAGTTTTACATAAAATAAAATATAAATTTTATTGTGTATATTTAAGGTTCAAGGTTGTGGGACACATGTAGGTAGTGAGAGGTTACTGTAGTGAGGCAGATTAACACATCCGGCATCTCACACAGTTACCCTTTTCTCGTCTATGTGGCAAGAGCTGCTGAAGTCTGCCCACTCCACAGGAATCCCGTGCGCAGGACGCTTTCATTACCTGCAGTCCTCGTGTTGTGCATTAGATCTCTAGACTTGCTGGTGCTACGTGTCTGCTACTTTGTATCCTCTGACCCTACATCTCCCCGTTTCCTCCCCTCCTCCTCCCACCCCCTGCCCTGATAACCACTGTTTTTTTCTCTATCTCTGTATACTTGATTTTTAAAAAATGACTGTGCATAAAAGTGAGATCACGCAGTATTTTTCTCTCTGTGTCTGGCTCATTCCCCTTAGCATAATGTCCTCCAGGCTCATCCCTGCTATGGCAAACGGCAGGATTTCTTTCTTTTTTAGGGCTGAGTACCATTACATTGTCTGTATGTATCACAGCTCCTTTATCCACGTGTCTGCTGACAAACACTTGGGTGGTTTCTATATCTTAGCTATAGTGAATAATGTGGTAATGAATGTGAGAATGCAGATATCTTTATAAAGGGGTCATTTCATTTCTTCTGGTGTATTCCCAGAAGAGGGATTGCTGGGTCATATGGTACTGTATGTTTGTTTTAGAAACCTCCGTACTGTTTTCCACAATGGCTATACCAAACTACATTCCCAATAACAGTGTGCAAGAGGGAAAAACTAAAAGCTTTTCCACTGAGATCTGGTACAAAGCAAGGATGCCTAATCTTGCCACTTGTATTCAGCATAGCACTGGAAGTCCTAGCAAGAGCAACCAGACAAGAAAAAGGGGGAAAAAGACATCCAAATTGGAAAGAAAGAAGTAAAATCATCTCTATTTGTAGATGACTTAATTCTATATATAAAGTACCCCAAAGATTTAGGGAAAAAAAACTGTTAGAACTAATAAATATATTCACTGAAGTTGAGAGGTACAAAATCAACATACAAAAATTAGCAGCATTTTTATACACAAATACTAACCTGAGTAAGAAATCAATAAAACAATCTAATTTACAATAGCAGCAAAAAATTTAAGAACTTTGGAATAAATTTAACCAAGAAGTGAAATATTTGTACACTAAAAACTATAAAACATAGATGAAAGAAACTGAAAATGACACAAATAAATGGAGATATATCCTGTGCTCATGGATCAGAAGAATCAATGTTTTAGTCTGTTTCTGTTGCTTACAACAGAATACACAGAACTGGGTAATTTGTAAGAAAATGAAATTTCTGGGCCGGCCCGGTGGCGCACTGGATAGTGCGCTCCTTGGGAAGCGTGGCGGTGCTCCCGCCCGAGGGTTTGGATCCCACATGCGGACCGGTTCCCGCTCACTGGCTGAGCGAGGCGCGGGAGCAACACCGAGGGTTGCAATCCCGTTGCCGGTCCCCGGTCCGGTACAGGGGCAACACTGAGGGTTGCGATCCGTTGCCGGACACGGAAAAAGACAAAAGACAAAAAAAAAAAAGAAAATGAAATTTCTTGCTTACAGTTGCAGAGTCTGGGAAGTCCAAAGTCCAGGGGACACATCTGGTGAGGGTCTTCTTTCATGGTGTCTTTACAATGCAGTGGTCTCAAATGGCAGAAAATGGTGGAGCAGAGACAAGTAGGACTCCTCACGAGCTCTCCTTTTAAAGTGCTCAGGATCATGCCCACTACCACCATTAAACCATCAACTTAATCCCCTCTCCATGGCCCCACCTTTCAATTATCATAATAGGATTTCCTACCCTCAACACTTACATTGGGAATTAAGACTCTAATATATGAACTTTGGGGGACACAATTCAATCAATCTATGACAATTAATATTGTTAAAGTGTCCATACTACCTCAAACAATACATAGACTCAACACAATTCCTATCAAAATCCCTATGGCATTCTACACAGACAGAGAAAAAAATGATCCTAAAATTTGTGTGGAACCATAAAAGACCCTGAATAGCCAAAACAATTATGAGAAAGAAAAATGAAGGAGGAGGCATCTCACTTCCTGAGCTGAAATTATATTACAAAGCTACAGTAATCCAAACAGCAAGGTATTGGCATGAAAACAGACTATTGACCAGTGAAACAGAACAGAGAGTCCAGAAATAAATCCAAACATGTACAGTCAACTAGTTTTTGACAAATTTTTATGTCTTCTTTGGAGAAATGTCTATTAAGCCTTTGGCTGAGTTTTTAATAGTGTTATTTGTTTTTTCACTACTGCATTGCATGAGTTCTTTACAAGTAAGAGTTCTTTACCAAGGGAACACAATGGGGAGAGGATAGTCTCTTCAAAGAGTGGTGCTGGGAAAACAGGATTTTCACACACATGCAGAATAATAAAATTGGACACTTACCTTACACTGTACACAAAAATCAGCTCAAAATGGATAAATGACCTAAATATAAGATGAGAAATTGTAAAAATCCTTGAAGAGAACATAGGGGAAAATCTTCTGAATGTTGGCCTTGGCAATGATTTTTGGCAAAAAATTCAGGCTACAAGAGTAACAATAAACAAATGAGCTTATAAAAATAAAAAAAATAAATAAGCTTCTGCACTAAAAGGAAACAATAAACAGAATGAAATGGAAGCCTGCAGATTGGGAAAAAGTATTTGTCAACCATGTACCTGATAGGGTGTTAACATTCAAAATTTATAAAGAACTTATATAACTCAATAGTGAAAAAATGAATAACCCTATTAAAAAATGGGCAAAAGACTCAATAAGCATTTCTCCAAAGAAGATATAAAAATGACCAACAGATGTACAAAAAGGTGCTCAACATCAGTATATTTATCAGGGAAATGCAAATCAAAACTACTATGAGATACCACCTCACACCCACTAGGATGGCCATTGTCAAAAAGTCTAAGATAATAAATGTCAGCCAGCTGCTTGTTATATGCTAACATGAACAGAAATACTCAGTGTTTCTCTATTTCCTTTCCCAGGTATGTAGAGAGGAGAGAGTTTTCAAGTGGATACATATATCTCTACCTCATCACTGATAAAACTGACATGACTTACTTATGACAAATTACGTACAGAATGTGTTTTTAATGTTGATTATTGTGGGTAACTGTGATGTTTAAGATGAGGTTGATGCACTTAAAAGTGGAATAACAAATTTCTAGGAAAGGACAGAGAAATTTTCAATGAGATTTTTCAACCAATTAAAGTTCCTGGTGCCACCATGTAAGTAACTGATATCTTTAGAGATAAACTGTGGGTATTATTCAGATAGAGAATCAGCAGGGTTCTTGAGTAGAACTTCACTATGCTCTGCTTTGTAATGCCTCTCAGTGTTCGAATGTCCATGTTTTTAGGTAGAACATAAAACCCAATTTCATAATATGCCAACATGAATAAAGAATAAGGGATAATAAATGCCCCTTTGGACATCTGGGAATAGGTGGGTCCCAGGGGAGCCATTGAGCCAATTACCAGTTCAAGGGCACACCAAGCAGCAAATCAGTGTCCCACAGATAAACCATACCAGAGTAGAAATTATACTCAAGCATCTCACCTTTAACTGAATTTGTTTGGAAAGATGGAAATTCGTTTGTGTTCCTTATTTGCTACATAAAACATGTAAACAAAACAAAACAAAATAAAGTTCAAAAGTGCTTTCTTCTTTAAAACAAAAAGGGCTTCTTTTCCAAAAAAAAAACAATGGTGATTATGTAACAATGAGAAAGTAATTGAAAATTACACTGATTTAAGGAAACTCAATGAGATACAAAAAGACTCAGTTAGACAAGACAACAAAATGAGAAAAAACATGCAGCCTATGAAAGAGGAAATTCACAAAGAGATTAATTCCTTATAAAAGAATGTAGCAGAACTCCTGGAACTGAAGGATTCACTCAGCAAAAAGAAAAGCACAGGCAAGAACTTAAGTATCAGGTTAAAGCAGGCAGAAGAAAGAATTTTGGACAAAGACAGTCTTTTTGAAATAACCCAGGTGGACCAATAAAATAAAATAAAATTAAATTAAAATTGAAAAAAAAATAAAAAATGAAGAAAATCTAAGCAAACAGACAACCTGTGGTGCACAAACACCTGAATCATGGGTGTTACAGAAAGGAATGAGAAAGGAACAGGCATTGAAAACCTATTCAAGGAAATAATAATGTAAAACTTCCCCAGGAGGCTGAAAGATCCTCAAACTGATTCAGTCCAAAAGCATCCTCTCTGAGACTCATTACAGTCAAACTGGCAAAACTAAAAGGCAGAGAAACCTAAAAGCAGCAAGAGAAAAGCATCAAGTCACCTATAAGGAATTCTTCATCAGACTAACAGACTTCTCAACAGAAACTCTATAAGCCAGAAGAAAATGGGATGACATATTCAAAATACTAAAAGAAAAAAACTGCCAGCCAAGAATACTATACCCAACAAGGTTATCCTTCAGAAATGTGGGAAAAATAGTGTGTTTCCCAGACAAAGAAAAACTGTGGGAGTTCACCATGACACAAACAGTCCTGAAAGAAATCCTTAAGGGAGTCCTGTAGCTGGAATCCAAAAAAATGATTATTAGGCCAGCCCCGTGGCTCACTCAGGAGACTGTGGCACTGATAGCGCCGAGGCTGTGGGTTTGGATCGTATATAGGGATGGTCGGTGCACTCACTGGCTGAGCGTGGTGCTGACAACACCAAGCCAAGGGCTGCAATCCTCTTACCAGTCAAAAAAAAAAAAAAATCACCAACAACAAACCCCCCCCACAAAACCCAAAACCCTAAAAAACACACACAAAAAAACCCCAGAAATGTTTATCACCAGCACAAATACATCAAGAAAGAGCAAAACTCACTGGTAGAACAAAAATGCAAAGAAGAAACATAAAGAAACTAAATCTGACCACCTCAAAAAATCAATAAACATGGAAGACAAAAGATAAAAAGGGAAGAAAGGAACAAAGATATTTAAGACACCTGAACAAAAATTAATAAAGTTCTAGGAGTAAGACAATACCTTTCAATAACAACCCTAAATGTAAATGGATTTACTCAAAAGACACAGACTGATTGAATCAAAACACTAGACCTGACTATATGCTGTCTTCAAGAGATTCACCTCACCTGCAAAGACACACACAGATCAATAGCAAAGGCATGGAAAAAGATATACCATGCAAATGGAGACCAAAACTGAGCAGGATTAGCTATTCTTATAGTGGATCAAATAGACTTTTTTTTTTTTTTTCCTTTTTTTGTCTTTTTTTCATGACCGGCAACGGATCGCAACCCTCAGTGTCGAGCCCGCACCTCGCTCATGGCAATCATAAATGTATATGCACTCAACACTGGAGCATCCAGATATATAAGCAAACAATATTAGACCTAAAAAGAGAGAGACCCCAATATAACAATAGTCAGGGACCTGCATAGCCCTCTCTCATCACTGGACAGATCATCCAGGCAACAAATCCACAGAGAAACACAGGATTTAAACTATACTTTAGATCAATTGGACCTAGCAGATATCTATAGAACATTTCATCCAACAACTAAAGAATATACATTCTTGTAATCAACACATGGAATATTCTCCAGGATAGACTACATGTTAGGTCACAAATCAAGCCTTAACAAGTTAAAAAAAATTGAAATCATTTCAAGTATCTTTTCAGACTACAGCAGACTAAAACTAGAAATCAATAACAAGCAAAACTCTGGAAACTATACAAATACATGGAAATTAAACAACATATTCCAGAACAACTTATTGGTCCAAGAAGAAATTAAACAGAAAATCAAAAAATTTCTTGAAACTATTGAAAATAAAGACACATTATACCAAAACCTGTTTTATACTGCAAAAGCAGTACTAAAAGGGAAGTTTATTGTAATAAATACTTACGTCAAAAGAACAGAAAGATTTTTTAAAAAATGCTACATCTCAAAGAACTAGAAAAACAAGAATAATCCAATCCCAAAGTTAGTAGATGGAAAGAAATAATTAAGATCAGTGGAAAACTAAATGAAATAGAGACTCCAAAAATGATACAAAAGATCAATGAAACAAAAAGTAGTTATTTTTGAGAAGATAAACAGAGTAGACAAGCCATTAGCTAGGTTAACAAAAAAAGAGAGAGAAGACCCAAATACCAAAAATCAGAAATGAAAAACTGGTACAACCATTACCACAGAAATATAAAAAATCATTAGAGACTATTTTAAACAACTATATGCCAACAAATTTGAAAACCTGCAGGAAATGGATAAGCTTCTGGACACATACTTACTACTGAGACTGAACCAAGAAGAAATCGAAAACTGGAACAGATCAATAACAAGCAATGAGATCGAAGCAGTAATCAGCAGTCTCCCAACAAAGAAAAGCCCAGGACTGGAGAATGGATGGCTTTACTGCTCTGAATTCTACCAAACCTTGAAAGAGGAATACTCTTCAAACTATTCCAAAAAAACCAAGAGGCCATTCTCCCAAATTCCTTCTATGAAGCCAGCATCAACCTGATACCAAAACCAGACAAAGATTCAACAAGAAAAGGAAACTACAGACCAATATCTCTGATGAACCTAGATGCAAAAATTGTCAACAAACTATGGGGGAAAAACAAACCAAACCAAAACAACACAATAACACATCAAAAAATTATAAAAAAACTATAAAAATAGTAAAAAATTATAAAAACTAATAAAAATTATTCTCAACAAAATATTGGGGGAAAAAACCCAGAATACAGCAACACACCAAATATATATATATATATACCATGATCGAGTGGTATTCATCCTGGAGATGAAAGGATGGTTCAACATACACAAGTCAATAAATGTGATATATCAACAAAATCAAGGACAAAAACCATATTATCATCTCAGTAGACACAGAAAAAGCACTTTATGAAATTCAACATCCCTTCTTGATAAAGGCTCTCAGCAAATTAGGTATAGAAGAAAACTATCTCAACACAATAAAAACCACACATGACAAATCCACCACCAAAAGCTGAAAGCTTTTCACTTAAGAACAGGAACGAGACAAGGAGGCCCACCTCTCACCACTCACACAGAACATAGTGTTGGAAGCACTAGCCAGAGCAATCAGGCAAGAGAAAGAAATATAGGGCATCCAGACTGGAAAAGATGAAGCCAAACTGTCCTTGTTTGCAGATGACATGGTCCTATGTACAGAAAAATCTAAAGACTACAAATAAAACATCTTACACTTTCTGATAAACACTTTCAGTAAAGTTGCAGGATACAAAATCAACACACAAAAATCAGTAGCATTTTATGCTCCAATAAGGAACCAGGAGAAAAAGAAATCAAGAAAGTTAGCCCATTTAAATAGTCATCATAAAAATAAACTACCTAGGAATCAGTTTAACCAGGGAGAGGAAAGATCTGTACAAAAGAACTATAAATCACTGCCAAAGGAAATTAAAGAGGATACAAAAAGATGGAAAGATATTCCATGTTCTTGAATTGGAAGAATTAACATTGTGAAAATGTTCGTACTACCCAAAGTGATGTATAGATTTAATGAAATCCCCATCAAAATACCAATAACATTTTTCATAGAAATAGAAAAAAAATCCTAATTTTCACATGTAAAAATGAAATACCCTAAAAGCCAAAGCAATCCTGAGTGAAATAAAATAAAATAAAGCCAGAGGCATAACACTACCTGACTTCAAATTATATTACAAAGCTATGGTAACTAAAACAGCTTGGTACTGGCATAAAAACAGATAATCAAACCAATGGAACAGAATAGAGAACCCAGGAATCAACCCATGTACTTACAGTCAACTGATCTTCAACGAAGGCACCAAGAATATAAATTGGGAAAAATACTGCCTCTTCAATAAATGGTGTTGGGAAAATTGGACAACCATATGTAAAAGAATGAAACTAGACCCATACCTCTTGCCATATTTCAAAATCAACTGAAAATGGATTGAAGACTTAAATACAAGACCTGAAACTATTAAACTATTGAAATAAAACATAGCAGAAACACTTCAGGATATAGAACTGGGCAAAGACTTTATGAATAACACTGCCAAAGCACAGGCAACAGAAGAAAAAATGAACAGATAAGATTACATCAAACTAAAAAGCTTCTGCACAACAACTTTCAGAGTGAAAAGACAACCTACACAATGGGAGTAAATGTTTGCAAACTATGCATCTGACGAGGGATTAATATCCAGTATATACAAGGAACTCAAACAACTTAACAGTAAAAAAACAAGTAACCCAATTTATAAATGGGCAAAGGAGCTAAATAGGCATTTCTCAAAGGAAGACGTACAAATGGCCAACAGATACATGAAAAAATGCTCAGCATCACTAATCATCAGGGAAATGCAAATCAAAACCACACTGAGATGTCATTTCACCCCAGTTAGACTGGCTGTTATCAAAAAGACAGAGAAAAACAAATGCTGGCGAGGATGTGGAGAAAGGGGAACCCTCCTGCGCTGTTGGTGGGACTGTAAATTGGTGCAGCCACTATGGAAAACAGTATGGAATTTCCTCAGACAACTAAGATAGAACTGCTATATGACCCAGAAATCTCATTTCTGGGTACACATTGAAAGGAAAGACGATCATCATGTCAAAAGGATACCTTTACTCCCATGCTGATCACAGCTCTATTTACAATAGCCAAAAGTTTAAATGTCCATCTACAGATGACTGGATAAGGAAAATGTGGTATACGATACATATACAGTGGAATACTACTCTGCCATAAAAAAGAACGAAATACTGCCATTCACAGCAACATGGATGAACTTAGAGAAAATCTTAAGTGAAATAAGCTAGACATAGAAGGAGAAATACCGCGTGTTCTCACAATTGAGTGGGAAGTAAAAAAATCTAAACAAAGAAATAACGACAGAAACAAACAAACAAACAAACAAACAATGATCCCAAGAATTCATTGATCTTTCAAAAGGAGAGGACAGAACTGAGGCCACCGGAGGTGGGAAACAAGGCTGGAGACGGGGAAGGAGAGAGAAGTTTAGTGAGAAACCGGTAAAGAGCCACAAAGAATGATGACATTATGTAATGATACACAGAGAGTAATTATACTGATTTGAGAATCGCATATTGCACACAGGTATTGATATTCAACGCTCTACCCACAGATATAACTTGTTTTGATTACGTGGATAAAACTTCGAGCTTTGGACTTTTGAGTTGAAACAAGTTAAGATTTGGGGGATGAAATGGTTGTATTTGCATGTGAAAAGGACATGAGTTTTGGGGCGCTGGGGCAGAATGTTGTGGATTGAGTGTCCCCCAAAGTCATTCAAGCTTAATCCCCACTGTGACTGTTGGGGGTGGGAAATCCTATTATGGTAACTGAAAGGTGGGGCCTTGAGGAGGTGATTAGATTGTGACACTACGCCATAGTGAGTGGATTGATCCATCTGGTGGTGAAATCGTGGTCACTAGTGTGGTCCTGAGGGCACCTGAGCGCCTCTCTCTGAGCCACCAGTGTCACCATGTGACACACAGCATTGCTGTAGAGTCACCCTCCCCTGATGTGTTCCCTGGACTTTGGACTTTCCAGCCTTGAAAATTGTAAGCAATAATTTCATTTTCTTACAAATTAAAAAAAAAAAGGAATGTAAACACCTGTTCTGCCAAAAAAAGTTTTATGGACATTAGAAAACAAATCCGAGTAGGGAAACTGAGGCCCAAAGAGATTTGAATGGAATTAAAGTCAAGAACACTAACGTTTGACTTCGTACCTGCCCTTCTCCCAGCAGGGAATATGGAAAAGAGCCACGGACTCCAGGATGGATCAGACGCTAGAGGGCTCAGTGTTGGGAGGGAACCAGATCACACAGCAAGAAAGTAAACTTGAGTATACTTTTCGTATGTTTGTGGGGGAGAAAAGCTTTAAGAGGTATATTCGTGGTCCAGAATTTTAAGTAATTGTGAAGATGAAGAGATTAAAAATAACATATTTGTCCTGAAATAAAATCAGTTTATTTAAAATAAATAAATAAAAAAAATTATCTCAGTACAGGGTGACATAAAGCTGCTTTCAGGTTGCTTCTGCTCACTAAACATGGAGATCAATACATCTTCAGGGAGAGAAAGTGCGAGACATCATACCTAGTTGTCAATCCGCTTGGCTTTTCCAGACAAAATTTTTAGGATTTAAGGGTAAAAATAACTCATTTATCTTCAAATCCTCAGTGCCAGACACACTGACTTAGCATGTCTGATGAGAAAAAGAAATGTTTGGAGAATAAATAATTGAGGATTTTGTCACCCACAAGGGAAAACACACGTGCATCTGTTGCTATTGATATTCTTTGGTTGTAATGGTCTTTATACAGGCATTTTAACGTGAATTATCTCATCTGGATCTTTGCAAAAGCTGTGAGGTGTGGAGTATTTTTACACCCATTCTATGAACTGATGCAAAGAAAAGCAGAGTAATTTGCCTAAGAGTTCTCTGCTTATCCCTGATGACGCCTGGCTCTGGACCTGACGCTGTCACTAACTGTGGCTGTCTCTGTTTTATCACCATGCCCGCATAGTATCACTTTTAGCAAGGACTCTTGCTCAAGCAGAGTTAGAAGTGCAGAACCAGTCTCGGTATTTTGGCTACTGAACAACAGTCAATATTTTCATAATAATATAATCTAAAATGTATGTTTTAAAAAAGCAGTGAATTCTATTAAATTTTCAATTATAAAATAAAATGTAACCACATCGCATAAAATTTAGAAAGCCAAGAAATGAAGAGCTGGAATCTCATGATTGGAACACAACTACACTGATATTTTGGTTTATTTTCTTCTTGCCTTGTTTTCTAGGCCTGTATTTTACACAGTCACAATACGAAGCAGAATACTTTCCATGTTTTATACTATGGTATATATCTTATTTCTGGACCTATTTTAAGACTTACAAAGGATTTTTGAACTATTTCTATTAAAAATGGCACTTTGATGAGCATCTTTACATATAATAGTTTTTCCATATTTAGAATTTTTTCCTTAGGTGAGATTCCTTTAAGTGGATTTAATGAGTAAAAGGATATATTCTTATAGGTTCTGCAAGCTATTCTCAAGTAGCCTTAAACCTCTGAGCATCACGTCCTGCAAGGACTGGGAACGGGCAGTTTCCCTTTTCCCTCGCCAGAGAGGATTCTGTGATTTTTCAGATGTTCTCCTAACTCAGTAGATTGAAAATTGATGTCAAGGATAGGATGCAAATTCTGTTTTTATTGCTTGATTTGTAATGCTGGGTTTTAATAAAAATCCTGAGTCAATGCCAAGAGACAGAAGAACTGTGGGCGTGACAGTGGCCCTTGGTGGCCCTGCCCTGGTCCCTCAGAGGTTAACACTGCCAGGTGTCACTCTGTGCTGCGACTGGGGGCTGCCCTCATGCCCACCGCGTTGTGCCTGCCGGACTCCGACGGCTTCCAGAAGATTCTCCTGCTTTTCCTTCTGCACACAGAGGGGTCGCCGGGGGCCCGGGCTCCCTGGATAAGCGCCCTCCCTGGATTGAATAGCCACGGCAGGACGCAGCCACCCCGCGCAGCCTGGTTCCCCGAATCAGAGCACAACGAAACCCTAGTGCTTCGGGATCCATCGGAAACCCGGCCTTGGGGACAGTGGCGCTGCGAGCCCACCTGGCTTTCCGGGGGACAGAGGCCCGGAGCGGGGGCAGGGCACCCCCTGTCACCAGGAAAGGGACGCAGCTGCGGGAGTGTACCCAGAAACACACCCATGGGAAGCCCATTTTTCTCACGGAGATCAGAGCGAGAACGTCCAGCATTCCTAGCAGATCCACACCTTGATTCTTTTCTTTCTGTCTGCGGGTCTGGACTCAGGTAGGACAGGGTTCAAATTCAGGCTTTGATGACAACGTTTCTTTGGCTGACTTCAGATGAGCTCCTTGGACTCCCCAAGCTTCCTTAGACTTTGGTCACCTGCGAAAGGAACGTAGAAAGTGTCCACCTGGTGGAGGTGTTGAGAAGGCTGTGAACAGCACGTGCCGAGGGGTCAGTCCCAGCCAGTGCTGGCATCGCTTCCTCTCCTGGCCCAGTTCTCCTGGGCGTCTGCTCCCAGGAACACGCCCCACACAGGAGGGAGTGTGGGGAGGTCAGTTGGGGTGACGTGTTACAGGGCAGCCCCCCCACGCCCCCTCACTCCACAGCCCACTGCACTGATTTGTCTACACCTGCAGGGCGGTGGGGCAGGCTGACGAGATGAGGATTGGGTTAGGGACAAAATGCATCTAGCTGTCAGGCCACTGTGTAGAGCTCCCCTGTGCTCATTCAGGACGCAGAGATTTCTGTAATCACATCTGACGTGGCCTCACATGTGTTGGCAATGTTTAGAAGAATAAATTTTGTCGCATGGTGGAGATAAAACTCAGACTGCCCCCAGTGGTTATGTCGTTACCGGGAGTGAGAATATGCAGAAGTCACTGAGTAGATGAGTGGATTCGCTTTAGAAAGGAGACAAAGGGGCCATTGAGGTACAGGGAGGGACAGGAGAGAGCAGGGTGGGGGACGCTCTTTGTTAGGACAGAAGAAAACTCCATAGTTCTTGAGGAGGGAGAAGAGGCTAATGACAAGGGACAGACACACCTGCACAGGTGCACATGGGGAGTGCAGGGGGAGGACAGAGCTGGCATCGCTCCCAGCGGCAGGCTTGAGGAAGGGAGGATGTGCAGGAAAAACGGGCACTTTAAGGCAAAAAGGGGAAAGTTGGGGAATGTTCCATTGTGTAGGAGTCCGTGCTGTCCACTTACGTCATCCACTTAGGGGAATCCCTGGCCCTGGACTGGGGAAGGTGGACACCGTGTGTAGCGGCGGCCGTGACGAGCGGGGTGGCCAGTCCGCAGGGTCTGCTCACCCTGCCCCGGGTGTGGAGTTTGCAGTCGGCTCAGAGACGGGACAGGATTTGGTTTTGGACCACAGCCAGTGGGACCACGAGGGGGTGGGCTGGGGTGGCTACTGATCCGAGGGTGGTGTCTTGGGAAGTGTTAAATTAAGAAAAAAATCAGATGACCCAAAGCCCTTGTCAGCCAGAGTCGCGGATGCAGGAGATTCAGAGCAGGACGTGAGGACAGCTAGCTGGCCTTGATAAGCTCCTGGGATCGGGACTTGGACACTCTTGGTGGGGGCGGCAGGGGCCCGGCCGAGACGCACAGCCTGCATGTGAGTGTCAGCCAGAGGCTTCCCCTTGGTCCTCTCTAGAGCCTCTGACACCAGCCACTGCGCTCTTGGGCCTGTCCCTGTCCCGACGAGGAAGGGTCAGGGCTCTCCCCTGCTCCTCCGGCCTCTCCCTTCTCTCCCTCTGAGCACGTCTCTGGTCCCTCACGGGTGCCCCCTGGATGCACG
This sequence comes from Galeopterus variegatus, assembly GCF_000696425.1. NCBI lineage: Eukaryota > Metazoa > Chordata > Mammalia > Dermoptera > Cynocephalidae > Galeopterus > Galeopterus variegatus. The sequence continues at coordinate 220,248 of NW_007729069.1, read as the reverse complement.
GCCGAGGTCTGGTTCTCTCCTCTCTTGATTCTGTCCCTTGGAGACCTGGACTCCGGCTGCTGTCTCCAGGAGGGCACCGACTCTCGGATCTCTCGGATGCTGTCACCACGGTTTCTCATGCGTGCACAACCGCCCGCTCGTCCACCTGATGTCCCTACAGCACCCAAAATGCAACGTGACGACCACAAACTCGCCATGTCCTCCTCCAAAACAGCATCTTGCTCACGACCCTTCTGAATCGGTGACTCATAGGGTCCAGTCCACAGAGCCCTTGACGTTGAAGTATCATTAAAGTCAGCAAAATATATCCCAAGGGAACTTGAATCATTTCTCATCCCTTTCGGAGGACACCAGGAGTGTGTCAGTGCACGCCCCTTGGTGCACTGGGAGTGCAGTTAGAGAACCATGTTCTGGAAGCTTCCACCAGAGCCCCTCCTCTGTGTCTCTTCCCCTCCTCCACACCCTGGTGACCTCAGGACAGGCATGGTTTGTGGAGTGGTCGTGAAGAAACCAGACGTCACAGGGGGCAAAGGAGTGAACAGGAACACACGCACGTGACGAGACTGCAGCAGGCAGGCGATGATTCGGTGAAGACACAGGACCAAGGGCAGTGCTCCAAGTGGGGATGCCAGAGCATGTTGGCGGCGAGGGTACGCCTCGGAGGCTGGCGAGAGAGCCCCGGGGAGGCGGTGGTAGGACGCCGGGGGTGGTGTGGCTGCATCTCTGCCGGGCAGGGCTGCTCAGTGCCGGGCAGTGCCAGGCTCCAAGTGGGGATGCCAGAGCATGTTGGCGGCGAGGGTACGCCTCGGAGGCTGGCGAGAGAGCCCCGGGGAGGCGGTGGTAGGACGCCGGGGGTGGTGTGGCTGCAGCTCTGCCGGGCAGGGCTGCTCAGTGCCGGGCAGTGCCAGGCTCCAAGTGGGGATGCCAGAGCATGTTGGCGGCGAGGGTACGCCTCGGAGGCTGGCGAGAGAGCCCTGGGGAGGCGGTGGCAGGACGCCGGGGGTGGTGTGGCTGCAGCTCTGCTGGGCAGGGCTGGTCAGTGCCGGGCAGTGCCAGGCAGTGCCATGGGAGGGCACGGTGGCCAGGAATGGACTTTCTTTTCCCTTTCAGAAAAAAAAAAAAACAAAACATTATGTTTAGACAATCTCAGTTTTACCATTTTACCTTTGGCCAACATGTGACCCAAATCTAGAGAGAGTCTCCACCTAGGAGACCACGCAGAAATAGTAGCTAATGCACATGTATTTCCACAGATGTGCATATCCCTTTTATCACACGTGACAGCCAAAGGCACCTATGCATGGCTTTGACAGGTCCGCTTTCCGAAATGCCATGCTGTTCTGTAGGCTAAAATGGGGTAGCCTGTGAGAAAACACATGAAAGACAGCAAAGTCACAAATGTGCACATCACAAATACCGTGTTCAACGCTCCTCTGTGTGGCTGTTTCCTGTGCAGGTGGTACTTGTTTTAATGTAATAACTTAGCAATTGCCTAGTAATTTAATCAATTTAAACAACCAAGGTGTGCTAATCGGATCTCAAAATTTTACTTAAAAGGAGAGAATCGTCAGTATTTACCTGAATTAACCACTTCACTTTACCTTTTTATATACAGTTGGGTATGTTCAGATAAATGCTCCTTTTTTCAAACAATCTGATTATTCAATTATTACTAATTGTTACTATTAAATGGCTTTTAAGTAACAATGTGGCTAGCAGATGCCACATCACTGGTGAAACGGGGTTCTGTCTTACGATGTCAATTGTCTGCTGCAGAGAATTCTCTCTCATGCAGGACTCAGAGATGTCTTTGACTGAGGAGCTGGAGGAACCAGCTCGTTTGAGATCTGAGCCCTTGGGAACACTCTGTGGTTCGTTTCAGCACAGTTTGCATCGAGGGATGTTTTTAACGTACGCTGGCTGGTAACTATGAGCCTTCCTCCTTTGTGTGCTGATGGAAGTAAACAGGAGATTTCAGTTGAATCTGCAGCCCAAGGTCCTGAGTCTCCAGGGCTTGATGGTGGTGCCTGCTGGCTGGATACTCCTACGCTTTTAAAATAACTGTTTTTTTGTCTGTGTTCACAGGGGCCTTTTTAATCAATTGCACGTAATTGCAAGCTACCCTGAGGAAGGGCTTTAGTGCAGATGACCACAGTCACATCGTCCCTCTAGACCCCTGTACATGCTTTGGTGCTAGGATGCTCCGTGGGTGCCCACATCACTACCTGGGAGCACTTTGGAAGGAGCCGTCCCACCTTAGGAACTGTAACCTGGGACAAAGTCTAAACATTAGGATTTGAGAAAAGTAAACAAAATGATGTGGTTGTTTAAAATCAGGGTGTACATTACAGTTGCACACATGAGAAGTAACACATGAAAACCGAGGGATCAGGGTATGTGAGGAATGGGGTTTGATTCTTTTTTTCTATTTCTGAATGTGAGAGTTGAGGGGCTATTTTCTAGAACGGAAAAGAGCTAAACTCAGGAATCTCATTTTTGGGGGAAATAGAATGAAATTAATTGTTTAAAACTACGTTTATTTTTTCAAATAGTCAGAAACTTACAGAAGAGTTGGAAGTACAGAGAAAAGAACTTTTCATTTTTGAAAACAAATGGATTAAGTTTCTGGTTTGATTCTACCCCCAGCAAGTTCAGCGCATGTTCCCCATCAGCCAGGACATGCTCCCGGATAGCCACAACACCGAAACCCGTCAAATCCAGGAAAAAAACGCTGATCCAGCACAGCTGTCCAATCTCAGGCCCTATAAGAGTTTCACCAATTGCCCCGAAAATGCCCTTTTGAGCAAAAGAATACAGTTCAGAATCGGCCTTGGGTTTACTTATTGTATTTTTTAGTCTCTCTTCTATGTGGAAGACTTTATGTGTCTTTGATTTCTGTGACTGGCGTTTTGAAGATTATAGGCCAGTGGTTTCACAGACTGCTCTCAATTTAGGTTGGCCTAACGTTTCCTCATTTTTAGATTCAGGTTATAAACAGTGATGTGCCCACAATTTCCATGTCTTTTGTTTTTGTTTTTGGCAACCGGCTGGCACAGGGATTGAACCCTGGACTTTGGTGTTATCAGCACCCCTGTTCTAACCAACTGAGTTAACCGGCCAGCCCAACAGCCAACAGTGTTGAAACAACTGTATATCCACATGCCAAAACAAACAGTCACAACTTTGGTTCATACCCTGCGTTATATACAAAAATTAACTCAAAATGAATCATAAATCTAAATGTAAAACCTAAAAGTATTAAAACTTCTAGAGAAAAAAACAGGAGAAAGACCTTGGGCTAAGCAAAGATTTTTTAGATTTGACATCAGAAGCATGATCTCAAATAAAGCAAAGCAACACACAAAAAAACACATCAATAAATTGGACTTCATTAAAATGAAGAATTTCTGCTCAAGAATGAAAAGACCAGACCTGGATTGGGAGGAAACAATGGAAAATCCTGTGTCTGGAAAGGTGTGTGTGTCCCGAGAGAACAAAGTCCCCAACACTCAGTGACAAGACAACCCGGTGAGAAGCGTGCAAAATATGGAACAGCCTCTTCTGTACAGAAGAGGTATAGGTGGTCTCATGGGCTTTTTTATTTATTTATTTTTATTTAATTTATTTATTATTATTATTATTTTTACATTCTAAGATGATGTTGAGGCGCGGCTGGGGGGAAGGGGATAGGGCGGGAGGGGAAGGGGGCCATGGTCAAGGCCTCATGGGTGTTTTCATATCAAAAAGATGCCGGACATATCTGTACTTTAGATACGTATTTATCACGTGCCAATGACACCTCAGAAAAGTCAAAAATTTAAAGAAAAATCTAAAGTACGTGCAGTAATTTTTCCCGTGTTTATGCCACCAACGTGAAATACAGTCAGTTTTGTTTTCAATTTCTGTGTCTGTGATTTCCTTTTTTATTTAATTTTATGTGTAAAAGTACATTTGTTTCCCAAGTCCAAACTGTAAACCCGGGAATATTCAGAGAAGTCTTACCACTCCCCTTCCCGTGTACCTGGTTCCTTCCCTCTACATGAAGATATAAGACAATTTTTAAATTAAATATTGGCTAATTTTTCGTTGGTTTTCTTTAAAAACATCAGTGAATGTCACACACACACACACGCACACAGCAGGGTACTGCAGAAAGCTCGCGGAAAGATTTGTACCGTCTTTCAATTCTGTTTTCCACCAACTCTTTGAAATACCCCCGTACGTGACCCCTCTTCCTCTTACGAACAAGGCGGCGGTCGGTCCGGCAGGTTCTGTCCGTCCCGTGCGTGGACCTCTGGCACTGGCATCACTGAGATGACTACGGGAGGAGCTGCCCCGTGATTTATAAGGTGCCGTTAGCGTCTGGAGCTCCCCGGTGGCAGCAGGCCTAGCTTGTCCACTTCATTTAGGAGCACACAGATCGATGTCTCTCACCTGCTGTCACTGCACTCGCAGCCCGGCCTGGCTCAGACCGTGGGTGTAGAGACCACTGACCCTCCACTGGAACCAAGGACCTGCCTGTATCTTGGCGGATCCTGTTCGGCAGGCGACGTGTGTCTGGCATGGCTGAGGACACCCCAGGGAGCCGCTTCTGGAAGGCTCCCCGTCCCCTCGTGGCTGGAGCCTGTGACGACGTGTCCCTCACCTGGACCCAAACTTCAGCTGCGCACGCCCCGAGCCTCGTGTCGGACACGGATTTCAAGCCACTCCTGCTCACAGCCCTCCCTGAGACCTGAGTAGCCTTCTTAGAGGCTTTGAGAGCCTCATTGCCGCTGCCGATACCCAGGACGATGTGAAATGTGGGCGACTGACTCACTTTTAAAAGGAAGCACATTCGCCACATCACACCTGACGTGGGTCGCTGACCCCCTACACGTCCATCTGTAGCTTAAAGGGAGCGCATGTCCACCCCACAATAGCACCGGTGTTCCTGGGACCGTTTAAAAACATCGCTTACGTTTCCAACTGGAAACCACGTCTGCCATGTGAGAACTTGAACATGGTATTCCTCTCACAGAAACACCGAGGTAGGGGAGGGTCGGTATTGTTATAGCTGTCTGTCTGTCTGTCTGTCTATGTATGTATGTATCTATATACCTATCGTTTTGTCAGGCTTCTCCAGACAGACAGAACCATAGGCCATGTATATAGATATGAAGGACGGGGTTGTTAGAGGAGTTGGCTCACACGATCGTGAAGGCTGAGGCGTCCCACCATAGGCCATCTGCAAACTGAGTGCCGCTAGCGCGGCTCAGCCCAAGTCCAGAAGCCTCAGAACCAGCGAAGCCGATGGTGTGATTCTCAGTCTGAGGACAAAGACCTGAGAGCCAGGGGTGCTGCTGGTGTAAGTCCTGGAACCCAGAGGCTGAAGGGTCTTGAGTTCTGACGTCCACGGACAGGAGAGAAGAGCAGCGCCCAGCTCCTGCAGATAGAAAGAGAGAGATGCACCTCTTTCCTCTTGTTTTTGTTCTCTCTGGACCCCCGGTGGATTGCAGGGTGCCTGCCCACATTGAGGGTGGGTCTTTCCCACCTGGTCCGCTCAGGCTCACACATTAATCTTTTCTAGAAACACCCTCATAGACACACCCCAAAATAACGCTTTACCAGGTTTCTAGGTATTCCTTCATGTAGTCAAGCTGACACCTAGAATTAACTATCACACTATCTAAACAGATAGACAGATATACAGAGAGAGACAGAGAGACAGAGACCGAGAGGAGAGAGCCAGACACACACACACAGGCAGGTTGTGGAGTGAGCCCGTGGGTCCTCACGTGCCTTCAGAAACACTTTACTGCTGATGACCCGCCATTATAAGCATTTTTCCAAATGTGCATAATATGAAAAGTCATTCTTTGAGGATCATCAAGAATCACCTCCTTTCCCCAGGGTTAAAAAAGTAGATACAGCTTTTTTCACTTACAAAGTTGATAGTTCAAATTTTAGCCAATACTGGAAATGAGACCCAGGTGTCAGTGATGGCAGGATTGACACTTTTTGGAACGTGCTTTTTATTTACATAAAAAAAGATGTTTTGTTTGTCTGACACAATTTTGGCACGTGAAAACGATCTTTGCTTAACGTATTAGATGGTGCTGAAAAATAGTGTGGCTGCTACGGAGAAAATGCCTGGTTGGCAGAGGACAGGGCACCTGCATCTTGGAATCCAGAGGGGACTTAATTAGAGTCAGCTGGGGTGGAACCCCCCCCGGGAGGGGGCGCAGCTCAGATGGAGGGAGATGAACAGAGCATGTCCCGGGACTCCGCAGAGCTGGCGGGGACAGACCTGTCCCCACGGGGCAGAGGGACAAGAGCAGAGAAGGGTTTCTACTGCGCGGGGAGTTCGGGTGTGTCAGAAAACATCTCAAGGCCTCACCAGGGAGGAGTGAGACAGAGCGGAGAAAACGCTACTAATGAACAGGGGTGTCTGTGCGCATTATCTACGTTAACAACAATTAGATGGAATAAATACCCTCCAGCAGGGGACGATCAAGTCTTTAATTAGAAACAGTTGACTGCAGAGAAACCCACGGGACAAATGGAAAGAACCCACTGAGAGGTCATTCACCCGGCAGTGCCTAGGCCAGCAGTGGCTCAGGGAGGTGGCCCCGGGAGTCTGCGTGGGCCGGGAGCCGTGGAAGAGCCGGGACAGCATCGGCTGCGGGTTGTGCTAAATGAAGCGGAAGGTCCCCTGACTGCCCAGCTCGACCCCGAGTCCCATGTGTGAACATCCTCGCTCTGTCCCAGCAGGCTGGCTCCCTTTCCTCACGCATCCTGTGTGGTGGCATTTGACACCGTCCAGCCGGCGTAGCAGGTGACCATGTAGAGAGGCGCGAGTGTCCTGCTCCTCTCAGCGGGGAGGCTGGATGGTGCCTGTGGAAGGCTCTCCTTCTGGAACGGCCTCTTTGGGGGACTCTAATAATCCTCATTTAAGCAAAGTGCCCACTTCTCTTGAGGACGTCTGGAGCCTGCGATATATCCCCAAGCAGACACTTCAGGCTGACACAGCGACAACTGTGCTGAAGAAACACGAGGGGCAGGTTATGTCCCTTGAGAGATTTTCTGATGTGAACTGGTTTTCGTTTCTTGTGGTTTGGGCTGAGACAGAGGTTGGGACTAGGGAAGGAGACCAGGGAGAAGGGAATTTCTTTTCCAAGGAGGATGACAAGGTGGCAGTGAGGTGGGGGCCAGGGCTGGGGAGGGATGTGGCCAGCAGGGGCCCTAGAAGGAGCAGTGACACCTGCTCTAAGTTTTCTCTTTGTGAATTACGATTTCCTCTGTCCCCAGCCTTCTGTAACATTTGTTGAGCCCTGTAACCCAGGGTTAGCTGTGCGTGGATAAATTTAAAAAAGGGAATATAAGTTCATGCCTTTGGCAAAGAATATCTTGGCCACCAGTAATCCCTCATCCTGGCATGGAGACTTGTTTGCTGGGTGGCTGGAGATGGGGGTAGAGAGGTCCAGAGCTGAGTCTGGGATGAGAGCCTGAGGCCCGCGTGTGGCAGGGGCGCCGCGGCTCACAGGTGCTCAGGTGTGCGCTCTGGAGAGGGGCCTGGTCTGCTGATCGGGTATTAAGGGAAGCAGATGAGTTTCCCCAAAACAGAGAACGTGGGGAGCCTCTGGGTCGTGGCAATAGTTGCTGGTCCTTGCAGGCTGGCGTGGCTCTGAGCCAGGTTTCACATTTAAACACATGGCACCTGCAGACTTTGCAGGCCTGTCTCCAGAAAGGAAGGGCTTTCTGAAGAACCAAAAGGGAGTTAATTCCTTGACATTTGGAGCCTGATGCAGAGGGGGTGGGGGGAGAAAACGGGAGCTGATCCTGGGGCTGGTGTGGCCACAGCGGGGAGGCAGGCTGGCCCGCGTCTGCCAAGGGCTCCACTGCCATGGACACGGGCCGTGCAGAGAGAGGGCAGGGGCAGGGGCGAGGTCGGGGTCTTCCTGAGACCGGGCTCCACAGTTGCTGAGAGAACTTAGGGCACCTTCATCCTCCACACACGTGTCCCAGATGTGCCTGGACCCTGGAACCCTCACGTGGACAGTGAGCAGGTTAGGCTCGGCCTCTGCCAGAAGCACCCCCAAATGCAAAGACTGTCCTGCTGTCTTTGGTTAGGGTCTAGGCATGTGTCCGGCATAAGGCTCCTCTGATGAAGAAGACAGTTCAGAAATCCTCTATCTGACAACATGCCCTTCTTCTAACTCCCCTCTAAACAGAAGTCGTGGGTTGGAAGAAATGTCCTGAGCAGAATTTTGTTAAGCATCTGAGTCTAAGAGGCTGCCGTCCTGTAACCACAGCCGTCTCCTCTCTGTTCACTATGGAACATTTGCCTGTTTATTAAAGACAACCGGGCACAAAGTGAGCAGCACCCAGCTCGCCCTGGGGATCCCTTCCACGCGGGTGCCAGCGCGGGTGCCAGCTGACGGCTCCGGACCTGAGGCTTCCCATGAGTAGGCGCGACTGGCACAGGCTGCTCCTGCACACCGACTCCACCCGGTCCCCAGGGAGTCCCCATAAGCCGCATGGAGTCAACCTCCTCCTCCCCTTCCAGTCTTCATTTGTTCATTCAGTCCCTCATTTACAAAACATTTATCAGGACACAGGAAACTGGTTGTATATTTTCCAGTTGTTTCCTACAGCTTGTGGGTGGCTGTTCCAGCGAATGATGCACTTGAGTGCACCACACACTGATAGATGAACAAAGCTGGCCACAAAAAAAAATGCACTATCATTTTGTTTTGGTAGAAAATACAAGAACACACCAGAGTGATGAGCCCTGGGGTGGGGGATGCAGGCCAGACAGGCCGTCTGTGGGCGGTGGGATTCGGGTGATTTGCACCTTTAGCTTACACTTTCCATATTGGCAATGTTTGTCGCAAAACACACATATATCTTCTACGTTGAGGGGAAAAAAAACACATAAAGCTATTTTAGCACTTAAAATGTACTAAAGCACTGCTCTGTAAGCATTATTTTAAAAATAAAGTATTTCTCCAGATTCATGGAGAATGAAAAAAATCACAGGAAGGCCATTACACAGGCCCTGTTTACAGAACACTTGCACTGATCCACTTTAGGAGCCAGGCTCACAAAGAAAATGTGCACAGAAGTATGGTGTGTTCAACATTCTTATAACGTAGAGAAAAGGGAGTCAGGCCAAGAGGGGTCCTAGAGACTCCTGCACATGGGACCCTTGAGGAGGCTGCTCTCTGTGGTCCCCAGTCCCAGCTGCATCTAAGAATCTCCTGGTAACTTGCAAAGTCTGATGCTCCCAGGGCTTCTGATTCCTTGGTCTGGGGTGTGTCCTGGCCCTCAGGACTTTAGAAGCTCCCTGGGTTATTCTAAACGTGCTGCCAGGTTGAGAAGCCCTGCACCATGTCACAGTCTCTCCAATGCCCAGCTTCAGCCACAGTCCCAGGGAGCCATGCTTGAAGGCATTTCCACCCAGAGTGCAGCGAAGCGGGGCGGGGTGAGATGAAGGTTTGGTTTTGGCCGTGTTCCCCCCTTGCCATGTGGTGCATGATCTCACTGCTGCATGTCAGGCGCCTCCCGCATGGATCTGGACATCTTTTAACTCACCTCTTCTAGCCACACACACCCCGAGCTATCATCAGAGATGATAGATGTGAGCATGGCCCTGAGAAATCTGAAACAGCTATTTAATGTCACTAATACCCTCTACTATCAGGGAGTCAAGATTAACCCAACCCTAGACAGATTAAAATTCTCATCTTAGTTGGAGCCTTTAGGTGAAAACCTGGTCTTACTAAAACTGTACTTTAGGTCAAATTCCAATGCCGCTCAAAGCATTATTATTATTTTCATTTTTCATCTTGAAAATTATTTGCAGACTTGCTGGCTCTCTGTGAATCTCTGAGTATTTTGCAACTCCAGTTCAAATTGTTTGCAAGACTCTGGCAAAGGCCATGGCAAACGAGAAGAGAGCATTGCGTCTGAATGACAAATGCTCTGCCCGAGAGTTTCTGACACTCAGGTGCAGAAAGCAGCATCGGCATGTGTTGGTTAGTCGTGATCAGGTGTGTTGTAACTTTTTCCCTCGCAGAAAATAAATTTGTCATTCATTTGTCCTTTCTTTCCCCTCTCTTTGAATTTCAAAGGAGAATTGGAGAAACAGTGATTATTCAAGGTTTTTTTTTTTTTTTTTTTTTCCTTTTTGTCTTTTTTACTGACCGGCAACGGGATCGCAACCCTCGGTGTTGTGCCTGTACCGTGCTCAGCCAGTGAGCGGGAACGGTCTCCACATGGGATCCGAACCTTCAGCGGGAGCGCCGCCGCACTCCCAAGCGGTGCACTCTCCAGTGCGCCACAGGGCTGGCCCTTATTCAAGGTTTTTAATTCTAATGCACGAAGCACCTCTTCCCTGCAGAATGAGGTAATCGTTCCTGAGGTAGGGCACGTGACAGCCTTTGGGAGAAGGTGGTCTTGCCGTGGTGTTTCTCAAGCCTGGCTACATGTTAAAGTCAGCGGGGGGCTTCAGGAGAGAGAATTTCAGAAGAAAGAAGGTCACTTCTGTCCTGGCTTTTTAGGACCCCAAGGGACTCAAAGGGATGCCTGAAATCAGAGAACCTGTGTCAGGGAAGAAGAGGCTGCATGTTCCTGTGATAACAAAGAGCAGTGACAAAGCCCAGACTTAGCCAAAGGACTTCATCAGGACAGGTCCGTCCAGGCAGCTCTTTTGGGGGTGACATGCAGAAAGGAGGCCCTCTGGGAAATTCCCTCGGAAACAGACTATAAATGTCTCACCCTACCCCCTTTTTTTGGTCCTCTCCCTGTTTATGGAGAACCGAAACTCTTCTAGGTTCAAACCAAAACTCAGGAGAATGTACAGTAGTAACTGGAGACAGGACTGAGGCTGTGTGACCAAGTATGGACTGTCCCAACTTACGGTGGTTGCACTTGGGATTTTTTGACTTTGCAGTCGTGCAAAGGTGATACACATCGCGTAGAAACTGTCCTTAGAGGGCCCATACAACCAGCCTGCTGTTCACCTTCAGTACGGTATTCAATAAGTTACGTGAGACATTCAATGCTGTTATAAACCGGTCTGTGCGCGAGACGATTCCGTCCAAGTGCAGGCTGATGTAAGTTCTGAGCACACTTAAGGTGGGCGCGGCTAAGCTGTGGTGTTTGGTAGACTGGGTGTATTAAATGCACTTGTGACTTATGGTACTTTCCACTTACCATGGGTTTATCGGGAGGTAATCCGTTGTAAGTTGTGGACCAGCTGTATAGTTTTGCTATCAGGACTGTAGACATGTTTTTGAATCCACGTGGAGCAGAACGGGCATAAAACCAACAAAACCGCATTGCGGGGCCTGCCTCACAGATGCGCTGCATTTCTAAATGTTAGCTGCGTTCCCACCATTTATCCCACTCCTCCCGAGTTCCACCCTTCTGCTGTCCCCACAACTGTGCCCTGTGGCCCGCAGGTCCCACCCATCTCTCTCCCACCCGTCCCGTCTGTGGTGGCCCCACTCCACCATTTTCAGTGCCACTTGCATAAATTCAAGCAGCTCCTGCTGCCTACGTGTGCACTGTTCGTCTCTGGGCCCCTCTCCCTGCTCCCCACACCGTAATGTGAAGAAACCTGTCTTTTCCCGACGGCATCCCATGCCAGGAATAGCGCCCGCCCATGTGGGCAGCTCAGCAGTTTTTCCTTGAAGTAACGAAAGTTTACTGAAAGCTCAGTTCAATAATAGTCTGCTGCTCTTCGAAGGCTTCTTTAGGTATCTAAATTAAAAACAAATATTTAGCAGGGCTTCTTGTTTACATTTTTAAAGTCCAGTCATTTTTTAAAAGACAGGGGGATGCTCCCATCTTCCATAGCAAATGATTCTATCACCTACTAAAAGCAGAAAAGAGCTCCCAGAATGGAAAAGCCGCTCACATCTGGACAGAGGCTGAAAGCTGACACAGCTGCTTCGGCCCCAGAGAGAGACCCCCCATTGGCTGGGGGGGATGTGCACACAGAACAAAGGACTGCACGTCTTTATTAGTGTGACATCATCAGGCCTAGTCTGAAGGCATTTACACACTTTTTTTTTTTTTTTTTTTTTGTCCTTTTTGAGACCGGCCGCACCACGCTCAGCCAGTGAGCGCACCGGTCGTCCCTATATAGGATCTGAACCCGCGGCTGTCCCTATATAGGATCTGAACCCGCGGCGGGAGCGCCGCTGCGCTCCCAGCACTGCACTCTCCCGAGTGCGCCACGGGCTTGGCCCAGCATTTACACACTTACATTTTATGTCGTAGCCAGTGCTGTTTTCCTATAAGGTAAAATTAGGGAAAGCACATGCGCTATTGCTAATATACCTCAACCACTTATGCAATGTTATATCTGACTATATGCAATTTACGTATTTCTAGTGCAATGAGGAACTGAGCAATGAGCCTATGTTGAGAGGTGTCTTACACTTGAAGTCACGTTATTGTTACAGTAATATGAGATACTGTTTTTTTCTATTGTTGCAATAACGTGGGCCCAAAAGTTTTGTGTTGTAGAGCTTGTGAGGTGACACACGGCCCATGAGGAACTGTGGTGTCCTCATCAAAGACTCGTGAGAACACTTGTCTGGGGCCGGCAGACCTAGAAGCCCCATCAATTATGCTTGTTCCCGAGTTAAAAAGTGCTCCCGTGGCAGGACCTGCTATTGCAGTACCACAGCGTGGCACCAGGGGGCACACTCAGCTCATGCTGTGTCCAGCCTCGGGACGGTTGCAGGGCGCAGAAAAGTGGTTCTCGGGCCGTTTGGATAGGCACAAAGTCTCTAACCCCTCCCTGCAAACTCCGTTCGATCCAACCTTAAACCATGCTCTTCACCAAGCCAGAGCCCGTGCCACCTAAGGGGGCAGATGTTCTCTTGAGCCCCAGAAAGCCACAGATGTGACCCCGGCAAAGCAGCAGGTGATGAAAGAAGGGAAGGGGCATGGGGCCCGAGCAGCAGAGCGTGGGGTCGCAGGAGGGATTTCCCCGACACGTCCTGGCACACTGCGGCTGGGCCCAGGATGTCCTGGCGGGGTCGGGTGGGCCTTCCTCCTCCTCCCTGTGTTTCTGAAGGTTGGCAGGCATGTGGCACTCCAGGACCTACAGGACTTTATGATATAGGAAAACACCATGCACATGAATCATTATTTTGCAAAGCTGGCTTGTAATGAACACTTTGGTCAGAAAATGCAAGGCTGCCTGACTCCCTTTCTGTCATTTGCAAACGAAAGAGACAGAAGCAGCCCTGGGACTGACGAGGTGCTCAGTCCAGAAAGTCTGGAGCAAATGCACGCAGCAGGAGAGGCAAGGCTTCCTGTGGCCAGACGAGGCGTTTATGGAACAGTCCAGGCAGCCTTGGGGAACAGAGCCCCGGCCTTTTCCCCACAACAATTTTCCTTGTAATTCTCACGTTAGTTTTAGAGCCTGCTACGTGGCTGTAGTTGACCTCTAAAGCAACGCCAACTCCGGGCAGCAAGTACTTGACGGCATCCACGGGCGTGCTCCTGACCGTGGACCACATCACTGCTGTACGGTCAGACTGAGGACAGCTGGGAACATATTTGCTGCGATTATTGAACCCCCTAACTTCCAGAAGAGATGTCTGCTTGAGCATCACGTGGCCGGCTTGAGGACACTCTGCCTCGGGAAGAGCCTCATGCCTCCTGTGGCCCAGAGCAATTGAGCACTTGAATACACTCCTCGTTTACAACGTTTGGCAGGAAAACCACCTCCCTTCAAAAAAATGAATATAAATGTTCCGTGTCTGATGCCCTTTTTTTGATCTTGTCCCTAGGGTCTAATTTAATCTGCTGGTGGAGTCAATTCTCAGGGCCCCAGGAAAAGATGCATCTCAGCACCCAGAGATGCTACACTCTTTTCTGTGAATTGCTGAGTGAAATAAAAAACAGTGAACGTGAGTCATCATGAGGGTCGTTGGAGACGGGCCGGTCACCGATGTGGGCTGTGCTGCAGCCTAACCCAGGGGAGTAGAATTCCTCAGCCTCTTCCTCCTCGATTGTCATGGCAATGCTTAGAGGAAGTGCTGTATGGACCTCGTTACAACATCTGCACAGGATACAGGGGACAGGACTTATCACAATGCCACCGCTAAATGTGGTGCTCCTGCCCATGCCTCCTGCCGCCTCCATTAAGCAGAGTATTAACTTAGCTCATGGAAGCTGCTCAGATCACCACGATGAGCCCCGCTGCCTGTGCCAGGGGTGGCAGGGTGGCCATGGTCGGGCAAGAGCAGGCTTAGCGCCAACTCACAAATTCCAAGAAGCCCCGACTCCCAAACTTCTCTAGGGTGTTGTTTCTTCTCTTACTGCAAAGAAAAGTGGCATCGATTTGTCTGTAACCCATGTGTGGCCGGTGCCACATGGCGCCATACTATAGCCAGAGGCTTGATGAAAACTCGGTGATCCTGACCCTGTCTGTACTTAAACTTCGGGTGTTTTGTTCCTCATGGGTGTTTGCATTGGTTTTGATATTTCAAATATTGTTTAAATGCCATTTATCCCGAGATGACGTTTCTCAGTGTCACACCCTTTTCACCTGAGTCTGGGCCCTGAGTAAGCTGTACTGGCTTCAGAAGCCACCTGTTCTTCACCAAGAGGAGCATGCACAGCGCTCTCCCGTCTCCCCAGTCATCTGCCTTCTCAGACAGCGCGACACTCACAACACTCACAGGAGGATGCGACGTCGGGCATGTTCCTCGGTGCTGAGGGGCTTTCTCTGGTGGGTGGGCCGCTCCTCAGCTGCCACATGGCATAGTTCATTCAGAAGCTTCTCTCTCACCCAGGGCTCGGAGGAGAAGGGACCGGCTTTGGTCCTTACAAGTGTTTGCCTGGGGGAACTCAATGCCCACCTCTCAGCTGCACGTCATCCCATGAGGGACGGTGGCAACCTTGGTGCCCACCCGGGCAGCCGGGGCCGCACCCACTCTCTGCCGTCCAGCCACATGACAGGGACACACACCTCCTGCCTGCGGCGTCTGTGCCTTTTCCCGTCCCATTGTTCCTACGCTGTCTTCTCTTCACCTCGATGACAGTGTCGGATTTCTGAGTGTGAGTGCAGAATTCCCGAGGGACAGGTACCTTCGAACAACAGGAACGTGTCCTCTCACAATCCTGGAGGCCAGGAGTCAGGGTGTCAGCGGACACGCTCCCTCCGAAGGCTCTAGGGCAGGGTCCTTCCTGCCTCTTCCAGCTTCGGTGGCTCCAGGCGTCCAGGGCTGTGGCCGCATCACGCCAGTCTCTGCCTCCGTCTTCGCAGGCTGTGCCCCGTGTATCCCTTCCTCTGTGTCTGTCCTCTTCTTGTAAGGACATCAGCCACTGGGCCCCCATTAGGGTCAACCTAATCCAGCATGACCTCTTCCACTTGACGACATCTACAAAGACCTATTTCCAAATAAGGCCACATTCATAGGTGCCAGGGCTTGGGACTTGGACATGTCTTTTTGGGGACATGATGCGACCCTAACGAGCCGTGAGGTGCACGGGCAGGAAGATGGGTGACAATGGGCAACAGCCTTGCAGGAGCAGGTCAGCCGCCACTAGATGGCGCTGCGGTCTCAGGGACGGGTGTGTTCGGGACTACTCACCCCCCAGTGAGGAAACTGAGGAAAGTGCTGTCCTCAGAGCCCGTGGGGACACGCCCTGGTGCTGTTCCCTGACCCTGTGCTCTGCTGCTTGGAACCTACCTATTGTCACAACAGAAGGCTCATTTTCCCTTTATCGATTCTGAAAAGACCAGCAATATCTACAGTCCTGGTCTCCACTGGCAGCTCTCAGCTGGGCTGGGAGGAGGTGTTGGGAGAAACGAGGAGAGATCGGGGCTCTTTACATGGGAAAGTCCTCACGTCAGCTAACGTGTGGGCCAGCCGGGCATGCAGCAGACGCCAGATTCCTTGGGGAGGAACCCTGGTCAGAACAGCGAGGGCTGAGCTGGTCACCGACCAGAGCCAGAAGGGACCGGAGCCAGTGGGACAGACCTCGGAACAAGATGGGGCTTTGCTGAGCTCCGCCCATGGTGACTGGACGTGATGAGTGACAGCAAGACCATCACGCCTGTGACCAGCCCTGGAGGGATTCTGAGGACACGCAGCCACCGGGGTGCACGCACACAGGCACACGTCCAGTGGTGACAGTGCCCTGGCCATTGTAGAGGAGGCAAGACAAGAGATGTCCCACGTCCCTGCAGGCCTGTCCTTCGGGCCTTACGCTATGCCTTTGGAGCTTTGTCTCCCTGTGAGGCAGTTCCTGGGTTTTCTTTTCCACACCCCACCTGGGGCTGGTGCCACGTCCCATTCCGAGTGTCTCTTTCTCAGAAGAGTGGTCTCATGAAAAATCCTAAAGCTGACACTGGGGATGTGCCATCAACGAGAGGAATAAAAGCCGTATTCTCCTGGTCGTGCTCACTTTTATGACCGATATTCAGTTTCCTTGAAGGTAGGTCCAGGCTACTTTGATGTGAACGTTCGCTCCTGCAGGGGCCGAGCGTTGATCTGGAGCAACGACTCCGCTCGTGGAGTGAAACCTCGGACTCCATCCTGGCAGCTCTTCCTAACTCTCTTTTATTGCTTTATAGGCGCCTGTAGCCAGGATAACCCGGGCATAGCAGGCAGTTATTGATAAGGACATTTAATACTTAACAAGTGCCAGGTGACATTTCCTGGTTGGTACACATGGGGACGTGGGCTTAGATATGAACCGAGGTGAAGAGAAAGACGTGATTGTAAAGGGAAACGAAAACAAACCGTCACCTGCCGCCCCTCAGCAAGAGCACCTGTGTTGACTTTCTCCATAATGAGCCTTCATGTGCAGCCAGTGACACGTTCTGTTTACCTAGAAACAGCAGTGCCCGCAGTTCCCCCTTGCATCAGAAAACTGACAGCATCAGAAGGAAATAAATCTTCTTTCAACTTAGGAACGAGGATGACAGGAGGTCTCTCAAGGGAGGCAGCCTTAGTGGTGGTTTAGGTTCCGGTGTCCGTGCTGAGACCGAGATCTGACACTCACTTTCCATGGGAGGCATGTCCTGAGCCTGAAACAGGTTGGCCCATCGCCTGGAGACAGAGTTGGGCATGCGGGCTGCGTTGTCCTGTCCTCTTTTGTATCAAACGCACCAACGCAGAGAGCCCGTCTGTGGCGAGCGTGGGCACCCTGAGGGATGCTGCGTCCCCAGCCTCTGCAGCTGGATCTTTCTTTAGCTTTGCGACACAATGTAAAGTAAGGCAAATCATAACTAAAGACAACATGTTTCATTATTTTAGTTGTACTAAGTTTCCATTTATATTGTCAGAGCTAGGGCTCAGCTCCTTCAAACCCGTTGTACGGACTGGGTCCCCAGACCCCTCACATGCCAGGCTGGGTCCTCAGACCCCACACACGCAAGTCCGTGCTAGGTAATTGGGAAAGATCCTGGGAGCTGTTGGCAGATGACAGGAGCTCAGTCCTCAGCAGCAGCAGCAGCAGCAGCTTACAGGTCCGGTCGCTTACAGGTCTGGTGGTGGCGGTGGCCTTGCGAAGGGTCGCGGCAGCCCTGGCAGTACCAGCTTGCAGCAACAGCCTCCGGCAGCAGTAGCGGCCTCCCCATGGCCCCCCTGGGGGCATCCTGGGGGCTTGGGGGGGGTCATAGATCAGAGCCATTCGTCCTTTATACTTAAGTCCATAACCCAGGACACCTGGGTGCACACGCACGATTACGTTAGACAATAACCAAGGAACTCCTGGGCGCACGTGCGTATTTACATCAAATGCTCGGTGAGATTCTAAATGTCTGAGGGGCCCTGACCATTTTCCTGTATTTTCCCAACACACAAACTCTTCACACCTTGCACATCCTGAGATTTTCCTGCCTGTAAGTACACAGAATTAGTTGGCAAATTAATCATTTCTTTTTAATATTATACAGTCTTCAAATAAATTTAGGGTATTGAAAGAATAAAAACAACAGGAATTTGGCACTTCTAAGCTATCTGTGACAGTGACTTCAGAGAATGTTTCATGGTAGAATTGGTTTTAGTAGTTCTTTCTTCTACAATTATTAAAGCCAAGGAGTAGAATGAGGGATGGGAAAACGGTGTTAATACAGGTGTTCTCCCCAGAGGAGGAGGAACTGGACCATGTTGCCCAAGACATGAGCCGCTGGCTGTGGCAGAAGCCCAGGGGGACAAAGCTCTTAGAGGTGCTGGGTTTGGCCGAGCCATCTGCTCGACCTCTGTGTCCTATGCTGTGATGTCCTACAGTCCTGGAGATGTGGGCACGTGAGACCCGAGAGTTGGGGATGTTGGCTCAGTCCATGGGCCCAGATCCTCCCGTGGCCCCAGCCCAGGATTCCACATGCAACGTGAAATTCAGAAGAAACTCAACTCCCTTGCTCCCGCCTCCCCCAGCTCCTCTGACGCTGGCTCCACATGGCCTGAGCATGGCGGGTTGGGGTCCAGCCCAGCGGGTAGATGCAAGGTCACCAGGGCACAGCCCTGTGGCCACGTGGAGGGCAGAGCCCACCCAGGCACCTGGGATGCTACAGGGAAGTCGGTTCCTGCTTGCTTTTCTTCCAGAAAGGAGGGAATGATATTGTTGAAAAGGGTCCCTCCTCCTGAAGCCTGCTGTCTGCTGAGGCTGCTCCGCCCGCAGTCCCTCCTCGCCGAGGCTGGGATGAAGATGCTGACCGTTTGCAGAGTCTCCTCCGTGGCTGCCAGTCAGTTTCTCCTGTTCAAGGGATTTGGGGCAAATCTCTCTTCAGGCCAGGGTGAGAACAGATGTCCAGGCTTGCACTCTACCACTATGTGCTCTCTGGTTTCAGATGCTCCGTCCTCTCCGGCAGCTTCTGAACCTCAGAGCTTGACCGCACGGTGGCCCCAGGTGGTGGCTTTCAAGTTTTATCCTCTGAGTTTTGGGCTTTCTCAAATGCTCCATAGAGCAGTGTCCTTGAGAGAGAAGGTCCACCCATGTCTCCAAGCCTCACTTTGAGTGGTCATCTTTGCTCTTGCTGGCTTCATTAGTTAGGGTTTTAAAAAAAAAAATGTTTGTAAAATGGTTCTGATGCCCCGGTAACCGTGAGCTGACTGGCTCGGGCTCCTGGGTGGATCTCTGTGGACATAGTGAAGCCGTGGTCACTCCTTGCAGAATCACCAGGCATGACTGATCCCTCGACCACAGTGGGCCAGCCAAGCAAAACCACCGGCCATTCCGTGTGGAAGGGACATACCTCAGACCCACGTCCAGCCAGAGCCTGCAGTCAAGCAACTCTCCCCTGTCACTGGGGTCAGGTCACAGCACTTGGGTGTGGGGTCCGACAGGGTGGATTTAAATCTTTTCAAATCACTTTTCAGCTTTGGGAACTTGGACGATCTGCAGAGGACTCACATTTCTTACGTGTGAAATGAACACAACAGTACCTCCTTTGTGGAATTGTGCCGATGAGAGGAAGCAACATCCCGTGAGTACTTAGTGGGTGTCTAGAATGTGAGGACGCACACACCTGCCCACAGTCCCCGAGTCCCCTGCGTGGAAGCCTGCAGCCTGTCCCGGTCCTTGCTGTCCTGCAGGGACCCGCCTCTAGGAGAGAGAGTGTCCACGTCCCCTGGGGGTCCTGCTTCTCCCGCCTCCCAGCCCTGAGCCCAGGCTTATGCTGAGGGAATATGAATGACAGAAACCTACAGCCTTCTACTTGTCTTAGCAACGCGCCGACCGTGTCTAAGGAAAATGTGTTCTGACAGAGGGTTTTACAGACGCGCTCTGCCACAGCCGCCGTGCGTGTGATTTTGAGTCTGCGTGTGATAAGCACATGAGAGAACTCGGACATAGCAAGTGGTGTGTACGAGCCGGGCGCCTTCTCAGGTTACCGTGTGCTCCCCAGGCACCCGGGCTAAGAACGAGGGTTCTTGTTTGAAAGTGGCCTGTGGGTAGTTAGTAATAAGATGCAGTTGTGAATCTGGTTTTGCAGCTTAAAAGCCAGGACAGCTGTGTTTAATTTTGAGTTGCCTTTTAAAATTGTGAAAGAGAAATTGTTCTGGGGTGATGGGAGCCAGGTGTGGCCCAGGCCCGTCCTCCTCACCTGGCTGCTTCTCTCAGCCCCTGACACGCCACTGCGCCCCTCCCCCCCACGTGCCATCGCTCTCAACAAAGCAATTCAACAGGAGAGTTAATCACTTGGCATTTTAAGAGCCACATAGAATCCGAGTCCTGACACCAGATGTGGACTCTTGGCCCGTCTGCCTCGTGAGGCAGGTCAATGGGATGGAATGATTTAACAAATTTTCCTTTTAAAATCTTCTGCTCCATATGTCTGCTAGTAAACATCTTATATTTATCAACATAATGGTGTCCATACATTTGATAATTTAGAATATCTAAGCTAATATATCTTTCTTCCAGGGCCTCATAAAATCTGACATTTATAATCTTTCTGTAGTTACAATTTTAAAATAAAAAGCTAGTACCAGAGGTGGCCCCTGTCACATATGTACATGGTTAATGTCTTTTTGTTTTTTAAGTAAAAGCATCTCTTGGGTGCTTTTTGTTTTGATTTGGTTTGGTTTTTATTTTGTGTTTTCATACCACAAGATGCTAACTAATCTGTTGATGTAGTAAAGTATGTATTTAGTCCCCCAAGAAAATTCTAAAAGTGTTGGCACCCCAAGCAGCAAGAATGTGGAACTGAGTTAGGAACGATGGCCTCGGGGTCCCCCAGATCCCAGAGGAGGCCCTGCCTGGTGACCATGGAGAACTGGAGCCATTTCCAGAAACTCACCAAGCGCTGTCGGGGTCGATGCAGACAGCTTTCCTTTAACTCGTCCCTGTCACTGACCTGCTGGACGACCCTGTGTCCTAGGGTGCTGAGGACAGGTGGGAAGGTCTGGGTTCAGGTGTGGCCAGTTGCCGTGCAAACGTGCGTAACCACCCTGATTTTCTTGTGGGTGTTTTCTCTCCACCAACCTTCAGCTGCAAATTTAAGAGGAATAAATCAGTGAGATTTAAAACATGACATTTCTATCTCCACCCAGCGCCTTTTTATGCCCCGGCAGGGCAGGAATTCCACCACTGCGTGTCCTCAGAGTTCCTCCAGGGCTGGTCACAGGCATGATGGTCTTGCTGTCACTCGTCACGTCCAGTCACTGTGGGCAGAGCTCAGCAAAGCCCCATCTTATTCTGAGGTCTGTCTCATTACGAACCACAGTGTCTCTATGGCTTTCACCCTGAAGACTCCTGTCTGTGTCTACGTGTCCCCCAGACCAGCAGTGGGAACAGTGGCTTGACGGAGCGGGCTCAAGGCACGCTGGCTCCGGGGCAGGTCATCACCGAGGCCGGTTCCCCAGGGCTGTGGGAGGCCCGCGTGGCCTGCGTGCTGTGGACAAGCCGCGGGAGCTTTCTTGTTGCAGCTGTACCATCCAATGGCCGGATCTTTCCCACTTTCTCCAGAACTTGAATTAAACACTTAATGATTTCAACGGCCTGGAGTTGCCAGACCCCAGGAGGACTCTATGAGTTCCGCAAGTGCTGCAGAGTATTTGATTCTGTCCCTGACCCAGCTGACACGTGACTGTGGAATGGTCACACCCCAGGGCACCTCTGTTGTCTCGCGGGTGAAGCGAGAGGGGACCCTGCCGGGCCTCTCATACTGTGAGGATTCTGTGTGTTTCTGCAGTTTAAGCCAAGTGTATTCCCACATCGTCTTCCGTGGCCAGCCACTCAGCGTGGGAACAAGCCCCGAAGTGACACGTCTTGTCCCCTGAGACACCGCAGGTGCCTCCTCCTCTCCCACTGTCCCCCTCACTCCCAGTTTCTTCTTCCCAACAGAACATGTAATTTGCTCAGATTCCCCCCGATTAAAACAGGATGTCTCTCAGAGGAAGCTGAATCTATCTCCAGCTTCAGGGGTGAACCGTGACTGCTCAAAGAAAGGACTTTGCTGAAGAGTTTCTCAGGAAGGTGTCTTGCTCTTAAAAAAGACATGCAGACTGATTTTCCCTCTTTCCACCAAATTTTCTCTAATTTGGTGCCATGCTGTGTCCTGTGGGTGCTGTCTTGCTACTAGCCTGAAAAGAAGACCACAGGTGAACAGGACAGAGCCCAGGGCACTATAGGAGGTGGCGTCTGAGTGTGACTTGTGCAGGGAGGATGAGTTTCCCATTGCTGCTGTGACATGTCACCACAAACTCCGAGGCTTAAAACAACACGAACTTGTTATCTCATTGTTCTGGGCTAACGTCAGTGTCCGCAGGGCTGGTTCCTTCTGGAGGCTCCAGGGGGGACCCATCCCCCACCTTTCCAGCTTCTAGAGGCCCCTGTGCTCCTGGGCATGTGGCCCTCCCTCCAGCTGCACAGTCTCTGCTTCCTGTTACCTTTCTGTGGTCACTGACCCTCTGCCTCTCTCTTACAAGGGACACGTGATGACATTGCCCCCCCCCGCCGATAACCCAGGATAACCTCCCATCTCAGGGTCCTCAACTTGATTACGTCTGCAAAGCCCCTTTCGTCATGTAAGGCCACATTCACAGGTTCTGGGGATCAGTGTGCACACTTTGGGGGTCGGTGCTCAGCCTCCCACTCTGGGTAAACTATTTCCGTAATGCTGAAGCCGAGGTTATGTACAAGTGTCATGTGCCTTCATGTCAGTTTCTTCACAGCCCTGAAATTCAACATCACCTCACCCAAAGCCATTTTAATGTGAGGCCTAGACCAGACCTGCTGCCTCTGGCTGTGGCTTCCACCAACCTCTCCCTGGGGTCAAGCTTGAGGACTGTATTTAGAAAATTACCTACATCCAAGGTGTTGGGCTGTGGGCACTTAGCACAACAGTGAGTGACATTCATTCAAAGAAAGTAAAAGAGTCAAATAAAGGAGCCATGAGTCACCGCTGTGGTCATGCTCACACCAGACATCCTCTTGTAAACAGTAGGCCGCTGACTCCAAGTGAGCTCACAGGAGCAGTGCATGACCGAGCCCAACACCGTTTCCATTTGGGTCTCCACGGACGTCCAGCGTGATGATCAGCAACGTGGCCCTCAGCCTGTGCGTGTATAAATAGATGGTGTCCACACAGGACAGTAATGAGTCTGGAGCTTTTCCTCCTCCTTATTTTTAATCTGGAGATAGTACAAAAATTATGGCTGGTGCAGGGCAGGGTTGAGGCACAATTGTGAAATAGACTTCTGCCTCAGTGTCTTATGCCCCCAGGCTGCATGCACTTGCCCCATGACGTTAATGCTGCTCAATACTTCATTAGGTCACATCATCAAGGACCACTTTAAAGTTACCAAAGTGCTATATGGCGCTCTTGCTCAAACCTGAAGGCCCGTGGCAATATTGGGAGCCTCCAGCCATGCCAAGCTTCTGGGATCTCTGAGCTGTTTGCTGCCCAGGTTGTTTCTGACCCTGCTGCTCTCTCCTCTGAGACTGTCACAAGTTCTGCCCACCCTTTGGGGTGTCTCCATCCACTCTCCTCCCACACAGCCCAAGGCTGCCCATGGTCGACCAGTGCTGTGCAGCTCTCGAGACTCCGTGTGCAGTGCCTGATGTGTAGCAGCCCTGCGGAAGCTGCCAGGCCTCCTTCCCAGGCCTCGGCCTCGGCCGCGCCTGACCGCCCCTGGGGGCTCAGTCATGCACCACCTCGTCGGCACTGCCTGACCCGGCCGGGCCATGGCCCTCTCCTCCCTGCATGTGCTGCTGTCATTTTACACACCGTGGGTACTGCTGTGGTCTCTTCACCTGCGAACCTGCCTGCGCCAGCTGGCAGAGGCACTCAGTGAGGGCAGGTGCAATATGTGCATAGATGAGATCGCGCGACTTCACCGTGATCCCTCCTGAGGTGCTTTTCTCATTTAATTATTCAGCACTGCAATCATAAGTGGCCTTTCCCTTCTCAAAGATTCCAAGTGTGCACGTGCATCTGAGGCCCACGGCACGCTCCTCGAGAGAAAAAAGGCCTTAGCTGTCCAGTCTCCCCCAGACCAAGTGCAGCTCCTGGCACACAGCAGGCGTTCGAGAGGTGCTTCTTAACATACAAGGAAAGAATAAATACAAGGATGAATGGGCATCTTGATCTGGGGTTAAATCAAATTTTATTTGCCATTTGGGCTGCCTCCTGCCCCATCCATATATACACAACTATTATATGTATGTATGTATATCGCAGGCCTTTGAACAAAATGCATATTAGCACACTAAATATGATAAAAGGAATCTGCGATCTGTATGATAAAAGGAATCTGTTGTTACGACAAAAATGGCAAGATTCTCCCTATAAACAGGCCCTGGGTTCTCTGGCAACAGGAGCACATAGTGCAAATGCTTAGTGTGGCCTGTGCTGCATTTTGGGAAGCCTCGAGGATGAAACTGTCAACGGGCTCCAGCACCGCTTCATTCCTGCAAAAGTCTGCATGATAGTCAGAGTTTACAAAGCCCGAGGGAATGTATGATATGCGATTATTAAATGCAGGAGAAAATTCTGGCAAGAATATCACCATGAGGCAAGTGAACTTACCCATTTTAGAATTTTCACTTTTTTTGATGAATCCTTTTGGGCAAACTCTAGGCAGCTCCTGTACTAGTCCATTTCTGTTGCTTATAACAAAATACCTGGAACTGGGTAATTTATATAGAAAATGAAATGTATTGCCTACAGTCTCTGAGGTTGGGAAGTCCAAGTCCAGGGAACACATTTGGTGAGGTCTTGGTGGTGGTGACGGTGATGGCCGAGGTGGAGCAGAGAGGGTGACAGACTTTTCACGCTCCCCTTTTAAAGCCCTAAGACTCACACCCCTGACCACCATTAGTAATCCATTAACTAGGGCAGGGTTCTACGATCCAGTCACCTCTTCAAGACCCCACCTTTCAATTACCATAACAGGATCTCCCACCCTCTTTACAGGTGCAGTGGGGGCCAAGTTTCTAGTAAATGAAATGTGGGGGACACAATTCAAATTTCAGTGTGTTTTGGGGGGACACAATTTAATCCTCTATATTCCACCCCTGGTGCCCAAAAGTCATGTCCTTTTCACATGCAAATACATTCATTTTATCCCCAAAGTCTTAACTTGTTTCAAGTAAAAAGTCCCATCTGTGAAGTCAAAACAAGTTGCCTACTTCCAAGATACAATGGTGGGACAAGCATAAGGTATATATTCCTATTCCAAAAGGGAGAAATAGGCCAAAATTAAGGGGCAACAGGTCCAAACAAGTCCAAAACGCAGCAGGGCAGGCATTAAATCTCAAAGCTGTTGAATCAGGTACGTTGAGTCCATGTTCCATGTCCTCTGCACACTGGTGTGGGGTTGGGTCTCCAAGTCCTTTGGGCAGCTCTGCTGCTATGGCTTTCCTGATCTCAGGCCACACTTCACCTCTCCCAGGCTGTCATTCCACTCTAGCTCCACAGGTCTGGGGTCTCCATGGCAGTCCTGTTCTCATGGCTCCACTAGTCATGGTGCTGTTGGGGTTTCTCTGCTGCAGCTCCAACCCCACATTTCCTCTTGGCATTGCTCTACTGAAGGCTGTATGCGGTGACTCCACCCATGTGACAGATCTCTTTCTGGGCCCCCAGGCTTTTCCATATATCCTCTGAAATCAGGGTGGAGGCTCCCAAGCCTCCACAGCTCTGGCATTCTGCCAACTGGAAGGCTTAATACCATGTGTAGTTGCCGAGGCTTCTGGCTTGTATCTTCCAAAGCTGTGGGCCCACCCACCTGGGGACCATTTAGCCACGGCTGGAGTACCAAAGTAGCTGGGGCGCTGGTGCTAGAAGAAGCTTCCTGAGGTGGCCCTGAGCAGTGAGCCTGTGGAGGGTGCCTCAGGCCTGTTCCCCAAGACCATTCTGTCTCCCTAGGCCTCTGGGCCTGAGATGGAAGGGTTGGTCCCAGAGGCTTCTGCAATGTCTTCAGGGCCTTTCCTCCTTCTCTTGATAATCCTGTTCTTTTGTGTTAATCTTCTTAGCACCACTGCATTTTTCTTCTGAAATGATCTCCACTTCTCTACCACATGGCCAGTGTAGTGGATTGAATTATGTCCCCCCAAAACTCTCTGAAGCTTGAATTGTGTCCCCCAAGTTTCATGTATTAGAAACTTGGCCCCCACTGTGACTGTTAAGAGGGTGGGAAATCATATTATGGTAAATGAAAGGTGGAGCCTTGAAGAGGTGATTGAATTATAGGACCATGCAGTAGTGAATGGATTAAAAATGGTGGTCAGGGGTGTGGTTCTGAGAGTTTTAAAAGAAGAGGAGAGTCTGTCTGTCTGTCTCTCTCTCTCTGCTCTCTCTGCTTCCACCATCTTGCAATGTGAGACCCCTGGGTCACTGGTGCCACAACCAGATGGACTTTGGACTTCCTAGCCTCAGAAACTATAAGCAATAAATTTCATTTTTTTAAAATAAATCACCTAGTTTTAGGTATTTTGTTATAAGTGACAGGAATAGACTAAAACAGCCAGGCTGCAAATTTTCTAAATCTTGATGCTCGGCTTCCCTTTGAAATTCTTGCTTTATGTCAAGCCTTTGCTACCATAACTCAGTGTAGGCTGTTGCAAGTAGTCATGCAGCTTCCTGAATGTTTTGCTGCTTAGAGATTACTTCTGCCAGATGCTCTGGTTCACAGCTCCTAAGTTCCAACTTCCACCAAGTCCTAGGGCATGGACACAATGCAGCCACATTCTTTGCCAGTTCATAACAAGAGTGATATTTGCCCCAGTTTCCAAAACGTCCCATCTCATTTATCTGAAACCTTCTCAGAATGGCCTTTAGTGTCCATATTTCCATCAACATTCTGCTCACCACCACTTAACCAGTCTCTAAAACATTCCGAACTTTCCCTGGTTTTCTTGTCTTCTAAACTCCCTCCAGCATCTGGGCTTTTTCTAGCCTGTTCCTCCAAATTCTTCCAGCCTCTCCTCAACACCCAGTTCCAAAGCCTCTTCCACATTTTCAAGTATTGTTATAACCCTACTTCTCTGGTACCAATTCTCTGTATTAGTCTGTATCTGTTGTTTATTACAAATACACGGAACTGGGTAATTTGTAAGGAAATAAAATTTATTGCTCACAGTTTCAGAGGCTGGGAAGTCCAAAGCCCAGAGAACACGTCTGGTAAAGGCTTTTTTTAGTGCTGACTTCAGTAGATGGCAGAGTATCAGATTGCAAAAAATGGGATAGGTTCCCCTTTTAAGGCCCTCAGAACCACGGCCCTGGCCACCATTATTAATCCATTCACTACTGCACGGTCCTACAATCCAGTCACCTCTTCAAGGCTCCACCATTCAATGACCATAATAGGATTTCCCACCCTCTTAACAGTCACAGTGGGGGCCAAGTTTCTAATACTTGGGGATAAGTTCTAAAACTTGGGGACACAATTCAAGCTTCAGCGAGTTTGGGGGGACATAATTCAATCCACTACAGCTCCTAAGGTGGATGATGGATATTAGCAGGTTGTGGAACAGACAGGACCCGCTTGAGGTCAAGTGACGGGGAAGCCTGGTCCCTGGATGTGTCCCTGGAGCCTGCTGGGCATAGTCTGCAGGAACAGGTCATGTGAAGGCTGATAGGGGGCAGGAGTTAGTGTACCCTGGGCACCAAGGGGGTATAAACATGCTAGTCTACACCCTGTCGTCCTTACTCCACTTAGTATGATACTAAAGATCCTTGTGAGTGGGTGTTAATGTCCCTACTCTACAAATAAGGGGAAGGGATTTCATAGATGCCAAGTCACTTGGTCAGTGTCACAAAGCAGGGTGTCCTGTGGTGGATTCAGCACCTTCCTGCCCAGCACCTGCCTCCCAGTGCCAGCCCTTCTTTGTGCCCAGGTCCTGCTGGAACTGCATCCTTCACAAGCCAGCCTTGCCCTGTCTGAGAACACCACAGAAAGGTGACCTTCAGCAGTATTTTTCAGAGACCCCTGCTATGCTGTGGTCACATGCATCCCAGTGCATTCGAGGGTGGAGGGACCCTCTCCTAGATCCCAAGCCATGGTCTTTGGCCAAAACGTGGGGTGGGCTTTTCAGAAATGTGACCAAATATTGGGTCTGCTTCCGGGGCAGGATCCCTGGCAGGGGGAGTCTGGACACTGAAATATTGGTGCTGTGGGGACATTTACATGGATTTCACATGGGCACAATAGCACAGGGTGTTAAAAATATAAAATCGCTGCCCAACCAGAGAAACACGGGGGTGGGGTGGTCATTTCTGGCAGCAGCACGCACTCATACTAGCACAGAAAATAATGGCGACCTCAGGAGAGTCACCAGAGGGAGGTGCCCATGGAAAGTCTGACCAGCAGCTCCACTGGGACACAGAAAGACTGCAGACAAGCCAGGTGATGGGGGAGGCGGAGGTGGAGAGTGTGGCTCCCTCTCGAATGGCTCGGCACCTTCCACCCTGCAGGCAGCTCCCGTGTCAGCTCCCGTGCCCATGGCTGGCATTCTCTCCAGGAGGTTTAGAGGTCGCACCTGCCCCTTCGTGTCCGGTTCACTCCCTGCTGGGACCCGACCTTCTGAAACAGAACCAACCACAATGGACGAGGGGCGGCCACAGACCTGCATTTGGGGTGAAGACCTGTGGGAAAGCTCACGTGAGTTATACCCCGGCACCCCTGAGCAAACATCCCATGATGCCACCAGGCTGGGCGTGAGCGATCAGAGACCATCAGGTCTGCCTTAGAGGAAGCCCCTGGCCTTTTAAGATAGTAAGAGACGGGTCAGTGGTAGCGTGTCTTGTGGCCTTCAGAGAAACAGGAGACTGGTTTGTGGACCACTCGCGTTTTTTTGTGTGTGGCAGCTCTAAGTTATTAGTTTTTAAATCAGTGCTTTTCCATGAAACAGCTTGACCAAATATCTGCCACAGGATTTTGGGACCCATTAGAAGAAAGTCAAATGAGAAACGTCTATAGAAATACTTAGGCAAAAGACTTACAAGTTTCCCATAATCTATTTCTGCTGATGAATCTGCTGGAGCTTGAGGAAAATTTGATAACTACGAGCCAGCAGGTTCTTTTGGGTGGGAACTTTTTTGTCGTTTTTGTTTTTTCCACCCATGTCTGAAGGGAGGAATCGTCTGTTTTACCTACTTAGTAAACAGTTATGGGAGGGCTTTGTGGGTTGAAACAGAAAAGTGAAGGGTCACTTCGTTTACACGTGAGCTACTCATCAGAAGGCTAGATTCTGAAATATTAAGAGCTATGTGTTACATATAGAATATTGTGTAGTTATATAAATATTGAAAAAATTTGTTGGAATAATCTCCAATTTTAGTTTCCCAGTTATTGGAATGGGCATTCTCACTTTTACAAGTATTGCAGCAGTTCGCAGAAGCTAAAGGGTGAGGTTTTATAGTGTCAAGCTCTGCTCTGCTTTTAAGAGCTAATTGACTAAAAACCAGAGAGTCGCACTCATCTTTCCAGGATCTGAAATTTACTGTCACCCAGCAGGACTCTGAACTTCGCACAAGCTTCGTGTTTTCCTTGTGAGAAAACCCCATCGTTGTGGTGGGTGGGCTAGCAGGGGCAGGTTCTACTAACCTGAGCATTTTCAATGAGGGTTTTTCCTTCTTTTTCATCGACAGACCTTAACTGATTAGCTTGAGAAACAAAGCCACCGGGGCCAGGGGTTTGTGGACGAGTCTGGGCGGCTGGGCCTAGTGCTGTGAGCCTCCCGGAGCATCTGTCAGACTTGAGCTTTCTGTAAGTCGGGGAGGGGAAAACAAACTTTTCCAGGTCTGAAGCCACTCGGAAATCACGGGTTGTAAGTTACGACAGCAACAAAAGGTCCATCCTGATCGGAGTTAAGACTCGGACGTGCTCTGCACGTATCACGGGCTGTCCGTGGGCCATTCGCTACCTGTCTCCGGTAGCGAGTTTCCTGGCGACAAGGAGCTGACAGCGTGGAGCATGGAGTTTGTGCGGCCGTCGTGCAGGACGCGCAGGCCCAGCCGCAGCCCCGCAGGCGTCCCCAGCCAGCTCGGACGCAACAAGGAGCGGATCAGAAGTGCCCGCTTACACTTCTTTAAGATAAACACGTGCTAAGAAACTGCAGGGAGATGAGGTCGGCCAGATGCACTTGGGTTTTAATCAAACCAAAGTTATGTGAAAAACAGCCTGAAATACGTGAATAGCTGAGGCTTCAGACGTCACCCTCGCCGCCCCCCTGGACACAGTGGGGACCGGCTGGACGCAGCTCTGTCTGCCTGGGTGCGTGCCCCCTGCCCTGTGGGTGCCCATCCCACTCGCAGAGCCAGGGTCGGCAGCCCTCATCCCGTGCTCTGACGAGGCCATGGTCTATTTGAAGCAACTGAGATAAATTTATATACCTGAATCTGAAATAAATGTACCCATAAGATTTTTTTTTTTCCAATTTTCTTTTTCCAGAGAGGCCAAAAATAATCTGTTTGCTACATTTCAGAGATCACATGCATCCCTACAAAGCACCGAGTGGGGAGACGAGGCTGAGTGGCCGATGGGACATCCCGCGGAGACGGGGCACGATTGCGTCTCATGTAGAAGTGGTGGGAAGAGCTGTAGAGGCAGCTGCCGAAGGTGCTCACCATGAGCCAGCGCCTCGGGAGCATCTGGGAGCCCGTGCAGCCCTCGCCTGAGGACGTGGCAGCAGAGTTGCCATGTGTGACATGCATGTGTGAGGATATTGAGAGGTCGTGCTGTCCTGAATCCTAATTGTGAGAGGAAGGACGGGAGAAGGTGCCAATGTGGGTCTCGTTTCCTCAAGTCATGGCTCTGCCTTGGCACCTACGCTGTGCCAGGGCACTGGGAAAGGGGGAGGAGTGTTTGCCCTGCTGGCACCAGGGGAAAGGGTTTGTGCTCCATCCGTAGAAAGCCAGGCACATCTCGCTTCATGTTCTGAGAGAGAGGAGCCTTTGTGGGGGGGGGGACAAGGAAATCATTTAGACACATCCTCCAGCACACAGAGGACGGCTCGGGTGGTGGGTCTGGCTCCAACTTTGCAGCCTCAGGTCCTGCAAAGCTGCCCACTAGCTGCCAGCACCTGGCAGCCCTAGGAGAGGTGGGTTGCAGTACACATGCCAGCTCCAGGTGTGTGTGCACAGGTGTGCCTGCCCACGTGTGTGCCTCACACTCCTCATGCCAGTGCTTCCTCCTGGCTGAAAATTGATAGGGATAAATAGCTCCATGGCCCTGCACTGGAAACTGTCACCCACACCTCAGTGAATGGGCCTGTAATCCCTGGTGTGGAGCGTGGGAGAGAACACGGTGTTCTGCACACATGTGTGAATGTGGAGACCAGGGCCCACATGTCCTGTGGAGGTGGCGGGGCTGTTCCAGCTGCTCTCTCAGAAACAAGCAGAGTTCTTGGTTTAAGGTTATGAACAAGACCCCACAGTTGGCTGGAGTTTGTGGGATCCTTTGCCAACATTTGGCCTGGCTTTGCTGGAGGATTCCAAGGCCTTGATCAGACGTCCTCAGAGGCTGCTCTGAGGGCACAAGTCTTCAGCGAGTCTCTGCTGCAGCCTGGCAGCACTCCCCGGAAACCTGGCCGGGCTTGGAGCGCACCTGGGCTGATTTATGGCCCTGGCGCTCCACTCAACAGCTGCCCTTTCTCTTTCAGGAGGGGCGAGGCCGGGAGAAAAGCCGGATTTGATTTAAAACCAGGTGAACCTTCAGCAGACCCGCTTTGGGATTCTGCATTCTTTGATTCCTAGAATCCAAAAGTAGTTTTGTGGATGAAAACAAATAATGAAGCCAAACCGGGAGAAGAAGGGGCATGAGAGACGGGTCCCACCTCTCCTCCCCCCAAGGAGCAGGGCACTGCCGCGGCTGTGGGTGCTCCCGTCGCTGCCTGCTGCAGGCTTTCACGCTGACTTTCCAGACCTCATGCAGCTGGGCGGCCTCAGGCATTTTCCTGTCTAGTTTTAACTTGTCATATATATTTTTTAAAACAAAAATCCTGCAGGCCTATTTTTGCCTACCAGTGCTTTGAGTGTTTGTGCGTGTCTGAATTCAGGGCCTGTTCTGAGCCGAACTGTGGTCTGGCGGGCGCCTCCTCTCTCATCGGACGTCCAGGCTCTGTGAACGTGAATGTTTTAACCTTTCCCGTTCCGAGGTGGAGTTCAGCGCATCGTGGGACCACAGTCTTGCATAAAGGTGGAAGGGTCCCGGACGTTTTCTCTCTAAGGGACAGCGTTTGTTGAGTGTCTGCTGGTGACGGGATTGTGCTGCCCGCTGTGGACGGAGATGTCCGGGCACAGGCCCAGCCCTGCAGTGGACAGGGAGGTGTCCACATTGACATCAAAGCTGTCTGCCTCCTCCGTGGCCTTGCAGGGCCGTGGGCGGCCTTGCTGGCATGAGGAGCTGAGGGACATGGGCCAGCAGAGACCCGCAGAAGGACGGAGCCTGGCATGGAAGTGGGCACCCTTCCCTCTTATTTGCCCATTTTGTGAAACTGGCCTGAGCTTGGGCCTTCTCTGTTTAGGCTGCAGTTCTCACTGTCCCTGGAAGGGGCGCCCTGATGCCCGGGAGGTGTCCGGGGTGGGGGGGCACGGCTGAGACCCGGCCGTCAGGCCCACCGAGGTGGGAAGAGCTCCGCTCTATCTGTTCCTTCTGTTTATGTTTCTGGGCGAGATTTCTTTTGAAGAAAGGAATCTGAGTCTGAGGCTAAAAAAAAAAAAAAAGAAAAAATGTTTGGAAACCCCTACTTTAGGTTTTAGATGACTGCTGTACACTTACTGTGCTAAAATAAACGTTGTTTTGCTCTTTTGTGTCTTTCAGTTCAACATACATCAGTCATCTGCTCGTCTCTGTGACAGCTTCTGGCCACCAGGCTGGACATGCAAATGTCCGGGACACTTGGCAGCCTCAGGGGCATGCAGCTGACCACACGCTGGGGTTGTCGGAGAATTCAGTATTGCTCTGTGGGCTGAAGCTAAGGGACACTTTGCCCAGAAAGTGATTTTTGAGTTGACAAACCTAGAACTTGAAAGCCAGTGAAAACCTGAAATACTATCATATACAGAAAATGTTGTACAAATCATATACAGAGATAAATAAATACCTGGGTAGAGTCAACAAAACATTTTTTTTTAGAGCATCCATCATATGTGAGCTCTGTTGTGGACACAAAAACAGTCGTGCACCCTGCCCTTGAAATAAGATGACTTGAAATAATATTCTGTTCTTTAAAATATTTTAATCTCCTATAATAGTATAATTGTGTCCTGGGTGCCTATGAAAAGTTAGTTATTAACAAAATTATTACACAGTGAAATTCTTTCAGGATAGGTTTCTGATATGCATTTTATTAGGAAAGTGTTGAACACATGTGGTGGCAGCCTGGCCAGGGGCCACCATCCCCTTGGACCCCCCAGTAGCAGCATCTGGGGCTTCCCATCAGCCGGAGCCTCCTGGCTCTGCTTGAGACAGCTGGTGATGGGGTCCCCTACCCCTGCAATGACTGGAGAGGCAGCCCCTCACTCTCGGTGGGACAGCTCTTTGTGGACATTGTGACCACAGAGCCCCCAAGCTGGTGGATCATGACAGCTTGCCTCTATTGCTGCCTTCCTTGGTAGCCCCGTGCCCACCCCCAGAACCATCGTCCAACTGAATGACTTTCACCTAAACCCTCATTTCTGGGGAAACCAAACTAAGACACACAGCTGTGGAAAACCCACCGCGCACAGGGCTGTGTGCTGTTTACCTGAATAAACAGAAGATAAAACGTGACTGAAAAGCATGGAGTTGAAGTGTAATGATCCCCGTTCCTGTCACATGGGCACACAGTGCCCACCCTTGCTGTGACACTGCAAGGGAGAGTGTCAGGAGGGCTTCTCACTGAGGCTGAACACAAATGTACTATTTCAAAGTGGAATCTGAGTAGCAAATGAAGTTACAGGATGGAGAGTCGCCCCAGCTGAGCCCTGGCTGCCCACAGTGGGCATCGCAGCCGTGCTGTGGGGAGGACTTGAGGGGAGAAGTGGCCTTGGGTGTGTCCAGCTGCCCCCTCGCCTGGCCTATGGTGGGGGCATCCCCTCCTGACCTGTGACCTGACTGCCATGCCCCCACCTCCATCACACCCGAACGGGGAAACCAGGGAACACATTTGTGCTGGCAAGGTCTTCCAGAGGACTTAAATCTCTCTTCGTGTTATGTCAGCCGAGTTCTCCAGAGATGCAAATACGAGCGAGCATTCTAGAGAAGGGGCGCAGCCACCCACTGGTCCCCCGGGGCCAGAAGCTGCTCTCTAGCCTGCCCCAGCCCTGCCCAGACCAGGGAGGCCCTCAGCATGTGTGGCCTTGAATCAAAGACCCTACTGGAAATCTTTTGCTTTTTATCCAACCCCTTTTTTCTGATTATTAAGTTATATATGTTTACTTAAAAAAAAAAATAAAAAGAGCATAGAAAAGTATAATAAGAAGGAGGAAAAAAGGGAAAAGATATTTTTAAAATTTTGACACCTGGAAATCTCTTAAAATTATGGCCCATTTCTACATGAGCACACAAACACACATGCACATGTGTACACAGGGACATACACAAGAACACAGACACACATGTGTGCATGGGGACACATGTACACATGCAAGCACATGCTTGCACAAGGACACATGCATGTGCACACGTGTGCATAGGGACACATATGCACACATGCATGCACAGGGACACGCAGGAACAGGCAGGGCGCACACCTATGCTGCCTGCATACTAGAGAGACAGTGAACATGTTTTATGGTTAAGTGGATTTCATTCAAGTCTTGGGGCAGCACATACTTCCTGGGGCTCACCCTCATTCTGAGGACGGGGCTAGGACCCTAGTGATCACCCGGGCTGTTGGGGGGACAGAAGAGGAGAGCACCGAGCTCTCAGCTGCATGTGGCCCACGCAGAGCACCAGCAGGCGCTGGCCTTCATATAAAAGCACACACTTGCGGATGTGGTGTAGATACACAGAACAACATGAGGACATACTTGAACATTTTTTCTGGATGTTGTACTTTGAAATTTTTCCCAGACAGCTTGTACTGTAATTTCCTAAACCAACCCCCTCTTGCTGGAGCAGTTTTGAGCTTTTCTTTTGCACGTGACACCTCAGTGGAATGTCCTTGTACATAAGTCGTCGTGGGTATCTCTGGCAATTTCCTTACACGGAAGCGTGTGAATTATAAAGCTGTATTCACGCAGCCACAGCGGCTGCGTGGCCACATTGCAGGACTGATTTCAGACTTGAATTCCATCATGTCCCCACACAACGATCATTGCTACCGTCTCCTGCTCACTCTGTGGAGACCCGCGATGATCCTCCTTTTTCAATTGAGGAACTAGGATCTGACATGGGACCTGTTGACGATGTCTCTGTCCTTGCCTGGGGAGGAGATGCACACACGCGGCCAGGTGACCTTGTCTGCAAGGAGAGGTGTGCACGAACCAGATGACCTCATCTGGGGAGGGGAAGGGCTGTCAGGCCACATGTCCAAGTCCTTGTGTCAGCCACTGCCCTTTGGAAAGGGCCTAGTCAGCCCAGATAGAGCTGACCCGGGTGGACATGGCCTCGGGTTCATCAGTCCCCTGTCCGGATGATGCCAGCTACCCCGCCTGTACCTGCTTACCCCTGGACTTGACCTCTTGCTTGGTCTCCCAACCCTGCTGTCCTGTCCCTGTGCAGGCTGCTTCCCGCTCTGCCCAAATCTGTTCACCTAAGGCAAACTGTCACAGTGCGCTGACAGCTGGCTGGAAGTGGCCAAATACCGCCTAATCTCACCGCCGTGACCTCTCCAAGCTTTGGGGCTATTAAAACCACCCAGTGCTCCAGGCAGGCCCCAGGGAAGTCTGGGGTGAGCGGTCTGCTCTGCCTGGGCTCCGCCACAGCCGCTCCTCCCTGCCCCTGCCTCACGCCTGGCCATGGGCTCTCCAGGTTTCCCACGTCCTTTTTGCGTAACTTCAGACATGCCTCCTTTTTGCCAAGGAGCTGGATCCATCAAACCTCATTTGCTGGACAGATTTAGGACCAGAAATGTCTCTTCGGGTTCAGCATGTCAGAGGGAGTATTGATAATTAGCAGCATACCCAGGGGATGAGGCTCTGAGCACCGTTTTAGGTAAGAAAACCAGACCTCAATTCATAGCAGAAGTCCTGAGGGGCGACGCGGGCTGGTGGGATGTGGTTGCGACGCTGCGTGGCTGCCAACTGCTCTGAATGCACAGCTCAGTGGCTCTGGTGGATGAAACACACATTCCGGGTCACTGTGGCTGCTCCCTCCAGCCGCCGTCCTCTGTTCTGTGGGACGGAGCTTTGGGGTACGGTCCACTGCACTGCGGCCCTTCCATCTGTCGATGCAGTAGGTGAGCAAGTGCCCATGGAGTCAGGTGTGCACACGGTGGTGTTCTGCAGGACTTCCAGGATGTTCTCTTAAAAGGAGGGGATGGGGGCCCCTGTTCTCTCCATTTCCTCATGATTCAAGCCTGAAACTCAGATACGATGGCCGGAGATTCAGCAGCCATCCTAGAGACTGAGGAAACTTTGAGAATGGACACCAGGCCAAAGAAGGGAGACAGTCAAACTGATCCTGATTGCTTGCTATAGGCTGTGTGTTTGTGAGTGTGTCAGTGTGTGTGTGTGCATGTGAGTGTGTGTAGAGAGTGTGCATACATGTGTGTGAGTGTGTATACATTTGTGTGCAGAGGGTGTATGCATGTGTGAGTGTGTGTGTACATGTGTGTGAGTGTGCACATGTGAGTGTGTGCATGTGTGAGTGTGTACATGTGTGTGAATGTGCATGTGTGAATGTGTGAGTGTGCAGACAGTGTGTGCATGTATGTGAATGTGCACGTGTGTGTGTAAGTGTGCATGTGTACGTGAGTGTGAGCATGTGAGACTGTGTGTGTGTGTGTGAGAGAGAGAGAGAGAGAGAGAGAGAGAGAGAGAGAGAGAGAGAGAGAGAGAGAGAGAGATACCCTTAGGTCTTCTTTTCTGTTTTTCTTTGGGAGGGAAGGGCTTTCTGTTATAAGCTGCCAAACAAAATCCCAAACGATTATTTAGCACATTTTTATTTCAATGAGGGTATCAGACATGAAACCTTAACCTTAAAAAACACATTCAGATATTTCAAGTTTTGCTAGCTTAGAGAGGGCAACACTTGGGGGCATGAAGATCCCTCCCATCACCCCTGGGCAGTTCATGAGGACACGTTTGGGTGCTGCAGGGTGGGAGGTCAGAGCACAGGTCCCCTCAGCTTGCTCACGCCTGTCAGCTGCTGGGCTTTGAGGAAACATCTACCTCTCCAGCCTGGGTTCTCCCCTGTCAAGCGAGGGCCACTTCAGCTATTTCTCAGGTCCCTTGCTGTGCTCCAGCTCTGTGGTAGGAGTGTCGCCCTGCAGCCCAGATGGGGGCCCAGCACCACCCACACTTTGCCATGGGAAGCAGCAGGACTCCTTTCCCTCCTTGCTCTCCTTCCTGCTGGGCGTGAAGTGGCAGAGGCCGCAGCCTTGGCCTTGTGAGAGTCTTGCTCTGGAATTTGGGTGGTGCCAGAGGAAAGCGTGGAGCTGGAGATGCTTGAGGAAGGGCCCAGGTGTGCCCTGTCCAGTCCCACATGGGGCACTGGCCACAGAAGCCTGGAGACAGTGACCTGCGGGAGCCACATGGCTGGTTGGGTGCTCCTGGGCTTGCTTGCTCGCTCCTCAGCCCATATGTGGTGTTTGTGATGTTGGTGCCACGTCTGTAGGGGCTGGAGCTCTGCATGCTGTGGTGGGTCAGCCATCGCACTGGGCCTTCCAAGGCCGCCCGAGGATCCACACAGCTGTCACAGGCAGGTTCAGGACAGAGCACACAGGCAGATCTGTTTGAATACTGGCTCCTTTACTGATTAGATGCTGCCTTGGGCAAGTCCAACATCTTCGAGGCTTTCTCAGTCTTGAGGAGAAACAACAGTGTGTTCCTTGTGGAGCCGTCATACAAGTGAGGAACGGTGTGCATGGGGCCGCACAGAGCTCCTGGCCCTCTGTGAGCTCTGACAGGTTCAGAGAGCCCCGAGTGAGGGGGCGAATCCACTCACACCCTGCCCACCAGTGACGTGACGGATTCATTGACAGATCAATAGTGCAACAGACTCATCAATAGATAATGGTGTCACAAATCCATCAATAGATAACAGTGTCACAAATTCATCAATGGATAATACTGTAACACATTCACCAATAGATTGACAGTGTGACCCTCCCTGGAAGCTCCCCCTTCCTCCCGCTCTCACGGCCTGGGTTCCGGCTCAGGCCTCAATGTGGCTCCCCTGGTCTGTGGGAAGCTGCGGTTTTTCTCTCCTTCTAAGCCGCCGCCACACACCTCCCACCTCCAGGTCAGCTCAGTTAGGACTGGAGCGCGCGGGGCTCAGGTCGGGGCTGTGGGTAGCTCCCGTCCTTGCTCCAATCTCAAACCTCCCATGGCACTGGACAGCCTAACACACTGACTGCAAAATGCACCTGCCCGGGCAGAAAGTAGATGTCCCCTCAATGATAGGTTGAAGCCCTAAGCCCCAGGATCTCAGAATATGACCTGATTTGGAAAAGGGGCTGTTGCAGATGTAATTAGCTAAAATGAGGCCATATTGGAGCAGGGTGGGTCCTAATCACATATGACATTGTCCTCACTGGATGAGGAGAGAGACACAGAGACAGGCACACAGGGCAGGGGTCAGGGGGCTTCTACGAGCTAAAGAATTCCAAGGATCACCAGAAAAGCACCAGAAGCTGGGGACAGGTCCGGACCAGACAGTCACACACACTCAGGAGGAACTGACACCATGATCTGGGGCTGCTGCTTCTAAGACTGTGAGATGATCATTTCTGTTGACCAAGCTGACCGGTCCACGAGTTCTCTGCTGCAGCGTCCCCAGGACGGGGCTTCCCTCTCCTTGGGTCAGGCCTGTGTTGTGACATGATCGGATTATTCACAATCTCCTGAACATGTGCAGTTACACCCCCCATGCCAGTCTCTAGATTCTCCTTTCTTTTGCTCCATCTGTTAAAACCTTACCATTCTCAGAACCTCTCCTGGTTGCTGCTAGTTTATGGGGTCTGATCCGAATTCTCCGAGCACACACTGCTCCTTCACTCCCGCCAGGACTTTGCATCTCACTTCTGGCCTCGAGTCTGTTTGATTCTGTAGCTGTCGTCACGTTTCCCTCACCCTTGCTTCCTTGCCTGTCATGTCGTACTGCGTTGGTCAGTGTACCCGTGCGGCCTTCGAGCGTGTTGATGCACGCTGTGCTAGGTGCTGGGCACAAAACATGATGACCCGGCCTTCCCTCAGGCTTGGTTGAAGGAAAGGAAAAATACACACAGATCTGAAAATAACCTGGAAGCTGGGGTAGCCGAGCTTTGCCCAGGAAGTCATGAGAGCAGAAGGCAGCAAGTCCCTCAAGCCCAGCGAGGATTTTCTCCCTCCTCTTCTCTCCCAGCTCCAGGGCCTCGCACTGTTCCAGTGGGGCTTGCCACTTTGGGGAATGATTGTCTTAATGTACATGGTGGTGAACTCCAGAGCCAAAGGAGTCAAAAACATCTGCAGCACCAGCCAGAAGCCCACGATGGGTTGTGCTATGGACTGAATACATCCACCCAGTGTCACATGTTAGAGGCCTCAACCCCCAGTGGGATGGGATTAGAAGGTGAGGCCTTTGGGACATAATTAGATCATAACGGTTGGGCCCCCCTGGTGG
Source organism: Galeopterus variegatus (assembly GCF_000696425.1). NCBI lineage: Eukaryota > Metazoa > Chordata > Mammalia > Dermoptera > Cynocephalidae > Galeopterus > Galeopterus variegatus. Next base: position 180,598 of record NW_007729069.1, on the reverse strand, counting down.
GATTAGTGCCCTTCAAAGAAGAGAAAGAGACACGAGAGCTCTCTCCTCACACTGTGAGGAGGTCACAGCAAGAAGGTGGCTGTCTGCAAGCCAGGAGGAGAGCCCTCACCAGGAACTGAATCTGCTGGCACCTCAGTCTTGGACTTCTAGCCTCTAGAATGGTGAGAAATAAATATCTGTTGTTTAATCCCCTGCTATGGGTCAAATGTATCCCCCAAAAGTTCATGTATTGTAAACTTAATCCCCAATAATAATGATGTTAAGAGAATCAGGAAATCCAATTATGGTAATTGAAAGGTGGGGCCTTAAGAGGTGATTAGATTGTGAGGACTGTGCCCTCATGCATACGTTGATCTTTTCATGGAATGATGGATTGATGTTTTAATGGGTGGTCATGGGCGTGGTTCTGATGGCTTTATAAGGAGAGTGAGTGAGCAGGTGAGCTCTCTCCTGCACAGCCTGTTCTCACCATGTGACCCTCTACCTCTTTGTTAAAGAAGGCCCTCACCAGATGTGTTCCCTGGACTTGGGACTTCCCAGTCTCACAAACTGTAAGAAATAAATTTTGTTTCTTCACAAATTACCCAGTTTCAGGTGTACTGTTATAAACAACAGAAATGGACTAATGCAGCCCCCCAGCCTGTGGGGCTTTGTTATAGCTGCCTAAGCTAAGACAGGATTGGGGCTTGCATCCCACCAGGGACCAGAGCAATGCAGGTGTCAGGACAGTGTACGGAAGCTGAATGGCACAGCAGGCACTGTGGGCGAGCCATTCCGAGTGCAGACACAGGCACAGAGGACTTTGGAGAAGGCAGCCCTTCAGCTGGACACCACCTTCCTAGACAGGGCAGCAGCAGACCAGCATGCAATCTCAGCAGGTGACTTCATGTGCAAATGTGAGTGTGCCAGGGCTGCTGTCACAACATCCCACAGACTGAACAACACACCTCTCGCAGTTGTGGAGGCTGAAGTGACACTTTCCTTCAGCTCTGCTCCGTAAGCCCTCCCAGCAAAGTGTGGCACTTGATGAGCTTATTATGTACAGAGATATTTCTGCTGCTTGCACAGTAAATGCTACCATCCTGCAAGTCACAAACCACACATACTCAGCTATCTTGTACAGATTCACCTCCAACTGGGTATGAGCTTCCGGAATTTTTTGCAACAGCAGAAGTAGATATGTTCACCTACTTTCATTCTCTCATCTGATGTCCTTTATGATCCATTAAATGTTTTTTATCAGGTGACTGACTGGGGTCTGACATCTCAGCTGTGGAACAGAGGGGTCTATCTGTCCTTCCTCAATGTGTTTAAGATATTTCAGGAAATGGATAAATTCTGATCACCTACTCACAACAATGGAAACTCAATTTTATATTTTAGCCTAGAACTAGGCAGACAACCTTTCTGCAGAGTGCTACATTTGAGGAGAAAGTGGATGATTGAAAGAGGAGAGATTCTGTTCAGACTCGCAGACCTGCCGAGGGGTGGCAGATCCCTTTCTGTGCCAGATAGGCTTTCTGCTGGTGGTGACTCTCCTTGCTAACCTAACTTCACTGTGTCAGGAAGTCACATAGCGCTGGACTAATCTTGGAAGGCAAAGAGTGTCCTGCTCTCTTACCTTCCATGGAGAGATTTAGCAAAGGCGAAGAACGTGGCTTCTTGATATTTGAGGACTTGTTTTTTAATCAGGTACAAGAGGGGCACACTTGTTTCTAGTTATAATTGCCTGATAGGGAATATGGTTTCCAGAGTCGCTGCAGAAAGTGGATGGTAGTTTTAATAAACTCTGTTGATAAATGAGTGTAGACGGAAGCCATATCTGAAAGGGCTGTCTAGAGAGATTTGAGTTGTTATGTGAAAGGGGTTTAGAAGAATCTGGAATTCCTGGGAACTGCTGAAGAGGGAAGTGTGAGGAGGAAGAGGGGGAGATTGGGAGGCAGACGGGCAGAGGCTGGGGTGCCATGTGGGGACTCGGAGTGAGTGAGAAATCTCCGGAGTCAGACTTCTGGGAACTGGGTTTGCAGTTCAGGTTCAAGACGGTGAACACAATACACCCGTTCAGCACCCTGCTGTCCCCAGGCACATTTCATGGCACTTCAGGGGCAGAGAAGGAAATAAAACCGTAAATGCAATGAGAACAGGAGGCAGAATGGGGAAGAGAGCAGGAGTCTGAGCAAATCTGGTTAGATAAAAAAGTAGAGAGAATATCAGTGGATGAGTAAAAGCAGGGGACCGATAAATGGAAAATCGCTGTGGCATGAATGACTGAGGGCGACTGAATCCCCAAGGCCCTGGGGGGTTGGGGATGTGGCAGGAGTCAAGTCCTCCTGCGTCCGACCTGGAACGTTGCTAAAAAGTTCACTTTAGGCCTGTCGTCCAAACGTGGTGCTGGTTCACAGACCTATAAATCAACCCGAAGAATGTTGAGATGGATGACACAACTCTTTATTATGGATTCAGCAATTGTTTAAAGAGGAAGATGCAACCATTAACCAGTCACTACCTCATGCTCTGCTGGACACCAACGTAGAGACTGACTAAGGCAGTTGTCCCTTCTCATCCCCTTTTTGTGGTTACAGAAAGGCTGAAGCTCTGTTTGTACCTCAGAGCATTCCCCAAGGTAACTTGGAGGTGTTTTCCTGAGCTGCAGTCACTCATTTTAGCTCAAATAAACTCTGTTGTCTAAGCCAAGCCTGTTTTCCTTCTCAGGTGGACAGGACACCGCATCTCAGAAAAGCACTGGGAGGATGGGGAGGCAGTGGGGGGTGTGCAGAGCAGGCTCTGAGGAGCACCGAGACAGTCCTCCAGGCCAGCAGGGGGCACTCCTCTTGACCTTGTCTTTCACTAACAAATATGAATTAACAACCAAGGATTCTCAGGCATATGACAGCCAGCCATACAGAAAACAACCAACATGAACAAAATCAACCACTGACTCAACATGGAAGAGAAACAGTTTAGGAAACAGAAGGTAACATAGCTCCAGAAACATTTGAATGAAACTAAATCAATGTTCCTGTGATTACTAAGAATAACAAAAGCCAAGCTTTTTTATAAAAACTGAATAATAAGAATAAGAAAGCTTTTCCTGGAAGCTACATATGTGATTCAAGGAAATTTTTTAAGTTCCATAAAAGGGTTAACTAGTAGAATGGAGATAATTAAAGACTGAATTAGTAAGCTTGAAGATAAAAGTCATATTATCTTTCAGAACAAGGACTAAAAAGACAAAGAAATGGAAAACATGAAAAAAAAATAAGAAATCTGATCAGTCAAGCTAGGGGGCCTGATATTTTTCTCACAAGAATGATAGCAAAGAAAACAGAAAATAGGCTAACGAAACTAATCAAAGAAATAATAGAACAATAATTCTGAGCTAAAGAAAGGCATAGATCCTTAGGCTAAAAAGACTAAATTGGTTATAAAATAGGATAAGTTGTAAATGAATCACACCATATCATATTCTGGTAAAAATTAGACTTATAAGGATAATCAGAAAATACCTAAATGTCCAGAGAAACAAAAAATGTTACTTACAAAAAGAAAAAAAAAAAAAAAGACGGAAATTACATTTGCAAAAATCTTACTATAAAGACTGCTATTACCCTAGGGAGAAAAATGAAAATAGCTTTGAAAGTATGAGGAAGAGTAATTTGGAACCCAAAATTTAGCACCCAAACAATTAACAGTGTGAGGGGAAAATTTTTCAGACCAGCTGAAAGTAATTAAATTTATCTTATGCATACAGATTGACTTTTTAAAAAACTGAGTCTACAGCAAATTGTATAAGAAATAAAATAAAATAAAAGACCAAGAAGATGTGGGAATGTAAGAAGAGTTGGAATTAACCCAGGAATGCAGGAGAAGAGAGCAGGATGAGAGCTGAGTGGGGCTCCTGGAAAGCCATCAGTCCGACTTGGAAGAGGAAGTCAGAGCCCCTGGGCGATCGTCAAGGAGGAGGTGGGTTCCACCCAAGGAGTTTTACAGCAGAGCACCAGGAAGCAGGGCCAGGGGAGCGAGGCCTCCGTGGTCTGCAGGGAAAGTGAAAGGCAGCTGGAAACCTGCAAAGGACGAGGAGCTACACAGCACTCCTCGTCCACATGCCTTAGACCCCGAATGCTCCTGCCCTCCAGCAGCCCCACCGTTGATCGCCTTCCCTCTGCAGATCACCCCATGCCATGACCCTGTGATGCTTTCCTCTCATCTCCAAAGAAAGTTCCCTCTTGACGTCACTTCCTCCACTTAGGGTCCCACTTCTCTGTTGACTTTGCACCAAACCCTCGAAATTGCTCTCTGTGTTCGCTCTGTGCTTTTCCTCCTGGTTTCTCTGGAATCCCGACCCCCCATATAAGTCGACCTTGACAAGGTCATCGAGGACCTCTACATTTTTACATCCGGTGGTGTGTTCTCCGTGTTCCTCTTGGGTCCGTCGGCAGCATTTGGCATAATCTCTCCCTCCTCTTTGGAGCACTTCCTTCATGTGAGATGCATCACCCCGTGTGCCTCACCGTCCTTTCTCAGTCCCTCCTGCTCCCACCTCTCCCTGACTCATAACCTGGGAGTGGCTCATGGCTCAGCACTTGGGCTTCCTCACTGTCCTGTCCTCATTCACTCCCTTGGTGATTGCATTAGTCAGGGATCTCCATAGAACCAATAGGAGAGATATGTGTGTATATATATTGATTATAAGAAATTGGCTCAGGCAATTATGCAAGCTGAGAAGTCCCAGCCGGGATGTGCAGTTGGCAAGCTAGAGACCAGAAGAGCCAATGGTTCAGTTTCATTCTGAAGGCTGGCAGGCTCAAGACGTGGAAGAACTGATGTTTTGGTTTGAGTTCAAAGGCAGGAAAAGACCACCCCCCAGCTCAAGAGTAGGTGGGAGGAGTTTCCTCTCACTCAGTCTGTTTGCTCTATTCAGGCCATCAATTGATTGCAGGAGGCCCATGCACGTTAAGGAGGGCGATCTGCTTCACTCAGTCTATTGATTCAGATGTTAGTCTCGTCTGAAACACCCTCCTAGACACAAGGAAAAATAATGTCCAACCAACTATCTGGGCACCCCATGGCCAAGTCCACTTGACACATAAAATTAACCTCAGCAAATTCACCCTTCATCAACTTGACACTCACGTCTCTCTCCTTAAACAGTACTTAATCTCAAAATAAAGATAATAATAAGGCCACAATTTTGCCTGGCATGATACAACCTGAGTACACCCCAAAATGCACTAACCCTTCCCCAGAGGAATAGGTAAAGACTGTGAGTGATGTCTACCCTTTTCCTTGATATCCCATAACTTAAATAGAGAGAAAAAACCAAAGATATATATATATATATAAATAGGTATATATTATATATAATACATCATAAGGCAGAATTATTACCTTATTATTGTCTTTATTTCGAGATTAAGTATGATTTAAGGAAATATGAATGGGTGTCAAGTTGACAAGGGGTGGACTTGTGGTTAACTTTGTGTCAACTTGACAGGGCCACACACACGCGCGCGCACACAGACACACACACACACACACGCACACGCACACTTATCACAAAACAAGGAGTAAATACTCGTGACAGTCACAGTTCTCAGTTCTGTGACTGGCCGTGTGGTTGTGGCTGGCGTTTATAACTCTCCTCTTCCACCACCCGTTCTGCATTCCCTCTGCCTTCAGCGAGCAGCTCAGCAGGCTGTGACTCTACCTACGGGGCGGCTCAAACCTTCATTCCTGAAGGGTCTGGGCTATTCCCAGTCCTGCCTGGAGTGGGCCGAGTCTTCTCTTGACCTTAGTCACAGGCATAGCAATACTGAGAGACACCCCACAGGATCACTTGTGTTCCTGACATGCTCTTCCTAGCCTCCATCGTGGAGTGGCAGTCCAACTCTCCTTGGCAGTCAGGATTAGTCACCTCAGCCAGCACAGCAAGTCCCTCTTTGCCTGTTCACTCAGAGGCATGAGGGACGCAAAGTCTTAACTTCCAATTCAATGGAATCATTCAATGTGTGTCCTGGTGGGAGCATTTCTTCCTTTGTGACTAAGACTTCTGGGTCAGCAAAGGATAAGTCACAGCAACAGAAAGCAAAAATTTTGCTAGTGAATCAATAGGGGTGAGAGTGAATGCCACTCTTATTTCTACCCCTTGACTCCTGGACCTGTGAGTTCAGGCTTTGGGAGAAGCAGCACCATATTTTGTGTACTGATTTAGAGCATACGCAGCCTTCTGCAGAACAACCTTGCCCTGGCCATGAGGCTGTCACTGCGTCTTCTGAAGGCCATTCCACCATTCTGTCAAGCCAGCTGCTTCAGGATGCTGGGGAACATGGTAAGACCAGTGAATTTCATGAGCACAGTCCCACTGTCAGACTTCTTCTGCTGTGAAGTAAGTTTCTCAGTCACCAGCAGTGCTGCACGGAATACCATGATGGTGGATAAGACATTCTGTGAGTCCATGGATGGCAGTTTTGGCAGAAGCATTACATGAAGTGAAGGCAAAATCATAAGTACCTATTCCAGTGACTGTATGTTACGCTAAGGACAAAACTTTGCTCTTCAGTGATGGAAGTGGTCTAATGTAATCAGTCTGCCACCGGGTAGTTGGATGATTACCACAGGGGATGGTGCTCTACTGGGGCTCAGTGTTGGTCTCTGCTGCAGTCAGGGGTGGCCATAGCCATGCAGGCTTTGGTGAGTGGAAGTCCATGTTGCTGAGCCCGTGCATAACCTCCTTCCCTGCCACCTTGGCCACTTGGTTCATGAGTCCACTGATTACAGGGATAGTGGAGAAAAAGGCTGACTGGTATCCACAGAACAGGTCATCCTAACCACTCAACTATTAAAATCCTTTTCTGCTGAGATCATCTTTTGGTGAGCATTCGCACAGAACACAAATATTTTCATGGCTTTTTTAAAAATCCCCATTCAGAGAGGTTTATGCAGATATCTTTCCATCAAATTTCCTTATTCCCAATTTTTCTTTGCTCCGGGTCCCTGATCATCCATCCAAACCATTAATTGGTACATAACCACATGTCAGAAATCTCTCCTTCTGGGCCGGCCCGGTGGCACACTGGATAAGTGTGCCGCTTGGGAAGCGCGGCGGCGCTCCCGCCCGAGGGTTTGGATCCCACATACAGACCGGTTCCCGCTCACTGGCTGAGCGAGGCGGGTGAGCAGCACCGAGGGTTGCAATCCTGTTGCCGGTCCCCGGTCCGGTGCGGGGGCAACACTGAGGGTTGCGATCCATTGCCGGACACGGAAAAAGATAAAAGACAAAAAAAAAAAAAAAAAAGAAATCTCTCCTTCTGAGCAAAGAGCACAGCCAGGTGCTCTGCACTAAGTCCCATCACTGGGAGTTTTCTGTTCATACAGATCAGGTAAGACTTCAGTAGGCTCCCGTCTGCGTACCTCCCAGTGACGCCCGATTAACCAGGTGGTGCCTCAGGCCTGCTTGACTCAGATGTTGTGACGGCTGCTTTGACTTCGCTGCTCATTGCAGCAATGACGCCCACTTAGCCTGTGGTGGCTGAGTCCTCCATGCAGCCCAGGCCACACCAGTTACTCCCAGTTCATTTAGGATTTCCAGTTGAGTGGCTACCGCTCCCGCTGTAAGTTCTGAGCTAAAGAGAAGTGCCACCCCGCAGCTCTTCAGGGATGCTGGGCTCTCTTTACAAATTAATTTCTTGAAGTACTGATGAAAGGTGTGTCTTCTGGCCCCTCGCAGGGTGGACAAGTAGGTCTTAAATGACAAGTCTGTGCTAACATTTCAATCTCCCTCAGCCTTCCAATCCTTTCTCTACATTGAACCTTGGCAGGCTCAAAATTTCCATTACTCACTGTGAGCCACCTTTTGGTCTGTGTTTTAGACAACCAACAAAACGCACTGTTAGAGCCCTTCCTGTCTCCCCCACCTGTAGTGTTAAGTGCAGAACCTCTGCTTGCCAAGCCCGTATCTACAAATGTGGCCTTATCCAGCTTTATGTTTCTTCCACAATTATTCCTTACTCTAAATATCCCTTCCCGTACATGTTCCCTGGTTTTCTATCTGCAAATTAGAAAACTCAAGTAGTTCTTTTGGAGTATAACCCATCTCCACGTGGGCCACCCTTTCTATCTCACCTTCAGGGCCTTCTTGGACTTGACTCTAGTTGTAGGTCTAGGAGGAAAGAGGGGTGGTGGGGGTGGGTCCTGAGAAGAGCCACCATTGCCTTGCTTGGCAACGGCCTCAGCCTCAGGAGAGATCACTATAATTTCCTTGGGCAATGTAGGGTTAATCCCCTCTGACAGAGGTGGAAAGTTTGATACCATTGTGGGTAGGGAGGCTGTTGTCACCAGGGCTGGAGAGGCCACTTCTGCTGGCAAAGAAGACTCATCGAGATTTAGAAGATCAGGCTTCCAGTCAAGATGGCAGAATACACGGTCCCCAGCATCACTCTCTCCCACAAGTCAACCAATTTACAACTATAAGAAAGTAAGAAGAGCCAAGCTGGGGCTGCTAGAGCTCAGGGGAAGAAGAGGAGAGACCTACAGAGTGCATGAAGGTGGGAGAAACCACAATGAGAGAAAGGAAAAACTGCTCTGACCATTTTGTGCTGTGGCTGCTTTAAGCCTGGAGCTGCTGAGTGCATGGAGCAGGAGCTAGCAAAAGCCACAGCTGTGCCCTTCAGATGAAGTTACTTTGAGGCAGCAGGGGAGAAGAGGGCCTTGGTGGCCACCAGGCCAGCAAGACCACTAATAGGGTTCCTGTGGACCCACACAGGAGCAAGGAGCCAGGACAGCTGAAAAAAAGGAGCCATTCAGAGGCCGGTGAGTCATTGCAAGGGACTGGCTCATGGCCCGTTGCATAGAAAGTGTTTGCAGCATGAGCAGTGGGGGAGACAGGCCCATGGGGAGAACACTGGAGCACAGCAAGGACAGCTGACCAGCACCCCAATCAGCGAAGGACCTCTCAGAGGAGACTGGTCAGGAATACAGAATTTCATGAGGTGCAGTTTGATGTAAAGACTCAGGCCCAAATCAGAGTTTCTACACAACCCAGGTGCACCGGGTCTCTGGAGAGCCAGAAGTACCTATAAGGTCAACCATTAAAACCTGAGCTGCACAAAAAGCCTTCCCAAGGGAATCAGCAGCAAAGCAGCAATTTAGCTCAATTATAGGGCTCAAGCACTGGTCCCCACAGGAAGTTCCCCCATTTTAGAAGTAAGCAAATGACAAAAAATTAGTTCCAGGCCAGGCACACTGCCAGAGCCTGGGGACCTGAAGCATGGATCTAGGGACTGGATCTCCCTCCCCCCACAACCAGGTACATCGCCAACACCAAAGAGTGTGCAAAAAACATCACCTCTATGTGAGTGGCCCACCACAGCCACCACAATAACCATGGCTGCCACAAAAGTGGCTAGACATCACAACCACCATGCAGATGGCCCACAAGCCACTGGAGTGCATTGACACAAGGAGAGTCACCAGCAGAGATAAAGAAAAGAAGAGGATGTCTCTCTCCACAAGCCCATTCCAGAGTGGTAGAGGAAACATCTTTTCTAAGATAATACTGGGGGACCTGAACACACCTCTCAGCATTGGACAGATCATCTAGGCAACAAATCAACAGAGTAACCATTGCTCTTTCAGAAGGAGAGAAGAAATCTAGGGTTATCAGAGGTGGAAAGGGGGGGAGAGGGAGAGAGGGAGAGATTGGACAAGGGACATAAAGGACAAGTACAATTTGTGACAGTATATATGCTAGTAATATTGATTTGATCAACATATGTCAACGTTGAATCCCAAAAATAAGTATAATCAATCATGATTCAATAAAAATTAAAACAATGAATGAATGAATTAATTAATTAAAATAATAAAAAAAGATTTAGAAGATCAATGCTCCATCTTTACCAGGGTCTTCCCACACATTTCCATCTCAATTTACAGGATTCCATTCTTCCCCAGCCAATGCCCTCACTTCAACAGTAGACACCTGAGGGTCTGGAGTTCCACCTGGGCTGTAGTGCAGCCAGTGTGATGCCGGGGTTGATTGTGGCTGATCTTACCTCTGTGGCTACAGGACATATGGGTCCTTCAGGACACACATAGATGCTTCAGGTCGTTTACACGGGGCTTAAGCTGGGGATGCGAGTCCCTGAGCCCTACCTTTTCTTTCCTTTAGAAGAAACCAGCCAATCTCGCTATAATTGTTACTTTTCCAAAAATGTTCAAAAATGTTATATACACAGTCACCTAGAACCTTGCTTGTTATCTGTACTTGGTTAAGCATACACAATAGAGATATTTCATGTCTCTCCATTGGCAGATTGTGCTGCAGAGTCTCAGTGCTCTCTTTACCACTGGAAATAGAGTCATTACCATCTTCAGATATAATCAGATTAGACAGCCAATTCCAACAACCCCAGAAACAATTTAGAAAAGTCATTTTAAAAATTCTATTGCTGTAGAACCACTCTCAGTACCCAAATCTGCATTAGTCAGGGTTCTCCAGAGAAACAGAACCAATGGGAGATGTTATGGAATTGGCTCACACGATGCTGGAGGTTAAGAAGTCCCAAGACCTGCAGCTGGCCAGCTGGGGACCCGGGAGAGCCGACGTTTCAGTTCAAGTCTAGAGGTAAGAAAAGACCGATTTCCCCGCTCAGGACAGACACGTGGCACTCCCTGTTACTCAGCCTTTTCATTCTGATTGTGTATGCAACTGCGTGCTGAGCACTTCTCCCTTCATGTCACCAGGCACATCAAGTCAAACCCACGAGCCCCTCATTCCGGCACGCTGCTCCTTCCATGGCTAACCCGCTGCATCATCGACCAGCTCCATCCTTGGTTGCTTAGGTAATGAATCTCAGAGTCAGCTGGGTCCCTGCTTTGCCTTCTGGCCCACATCTGATCAGTCAGGATATTCCCCTGGCTCTGCCTTCAAAAGGTATCCAGGCTCCAACCAGTTCTCCCGACGTCACTCTCATCACATCAGCCCAAGCCACTATCCATTCTGGTCTGGAATATGGCACAGCCTCCTCCTTCTATCCTGGCACAAACTCCATACCCCTCCAGCCCCCCGCCCCCCCAGCCCCATTCATTACCCGCATAGCAGGTAGGGTGCTCTTACTTAAAAACACAAGTCAGATAATGTCAGTCCCTGGTCAAACACTTCAGTGATTTTCAGTAATAGTAATTTAAAATCCAAAGTCCTCAGCATGACCTTCGAGGCCCTGAGTGGGGTCTTGCACAGTGGTCACCTGTCACCCCACCTCCTATCACCGCCCCCCCTCTGGGTCTCTCCAGCTGCAGGCAGCCTCCTGCCTCAGGGCCTTTGTTGGTGCTGACCCCGGAGCCTGAAATCTCATCCCTTGATATCCGAATGGCTCATTCCTCCCTTGTTGTCTTCATGTCTTTGCTCGGATACCTCCTCCTAAGGGAGGCCTTCTCCTCTCCCTGTTGAACATGACAGTGGCCTTGCCTTCCACTTTGCCCTCCACCTGACTGCTACCTGTGCTCTGTTCGTCCCTACTAGAACACATGCTCCAAGGAGGGGTGTTGATCTGTTCATTGACTATGGACACCCAGTCCTGGCTCATCGTAAAGGCTCGGTTCATGTTTGCTGAGTGAATGACTGAGTGCACGCAGCAAACTAAAATCCTACACGATTTTGTGCAAAGGTAAGAAGAGTAAGGAAAGGATGGCCATCCAACCTTGATGGCAGGAACATTTCCCTCTAAGCAGTCTAGTTTGTGTCTACTACAAGCGACCTGATTCTGCAGTAAGGAACTTTTATAAAATGACAGAACACAAATGACGTTTTTTCAGTTTAAAGTGGTGTAAGAAAAACTTCATAATTATTGCATAGACAGGAATGTAACCGTTACAAACTTTGTAATACAGAAGGGAGGGTGCAAGTGACAGAGCTCAAGGTGGAGAGGAAGGGAGGAGAGACAGAAAGTGCAGTCCCTTATGTCCTAAAGTAGACATACAGATACTGTATCCAGTCGAGGCATCAAACACAGCAATCATCAAAAATTGGGAAGTAGGTAACAAAGGGGCTGTGGCAGGCAACATAAATGTGTTAGGTTTCTCGACTTGCACGAGTCAGTAGACATCTGTGCTGAGTTGATACATCAAAAGGCAGAGGCATTCCTCCCCCGTGGAGGACAATTTGGCACTGGGTGTCAACAGTGCAGGTGCAGAGACACACCCTCTCACCCAGTAACTCCACCTTGCAGGATCTATCCTCTATCCTTGCAAACACGGACAATGATGTACAAACAGCACCTGGAGCAGCCCGGATTCCAACACTGAGGGGCTGGTTGGATACACTTCCCATGCAGGGGGATGCCATGGAACTGGAAGGAAGAGGAGCAAAGTCTCTAGGTACCTGCAGTGGACTGAATTATGTCCCCAAAACACACTGAGGCTCGAATTGTGTCCCCCAAGTTTATGTATTAGAATCTTAGTCCCCACTGTGACTGTTAAGAGGTTGGGAAATCCTATTATGGTAATTGAAAGGTGGAGCTTTGAAGAGGTGATCGGATTATAGGACCCTGCAGTAGTGAATGGATTCATAATGGTGGTCAGGGGCGTGGTCCTGAGGGCTTTAAAGGAGAGGAGAGTCTGTCTCTCTCACTCTCTCTGCTTCCACTGTCTTGTAGTGTGAGACCCCTGGGTCACTGTCACCACCACCAGATGGACTTTGGACTTCCCAGTCTCAGAAACCGTAAGCAATACATTTTGCTTTCTTTATAAATTGCCCAGTTGCAGGTATTTTGTTATAAGCAACACAAAATGGACTAATATGGTACCTATATGGAAAGTTTTCTGAGACCAACTGCAAAGTAAAAAGCAAGGTCCTAAATTGTATTCATTGTGCTGTCTTTAATGTAAGAAAAAACTGAAAGTAGGAATCTATGTCTATATTTGCCTGTATGTGCATGAGGAAGCTCTGGAAGGCCACGGCAGGGAGCACGAGTGGGGGTTACTTATGGGGGTACGAGTGGGACAGACAGGCTCCCTGATAAGGGCGAGATGCCCCCCTCCCGTATATCTCTTTATCATCTTTGGTTTCTAAGGCATGTTGATATATTATCTATGAAAACAATTAAACAAACATTAGAGGTAAGTGTATGTTAGTGGCATCTACGTATTATTTTGAACTATGCAAGTGGCCTTAAGAAGAACTGAAAGCCAGAAACCAAAGGAACTAGAGCTGGACACTGCGGCCACCGCAGGCGAGGCGGACAGATGGTGTCCACATTCCGTTCTGCGCCCCTTTGCATCGGCTGGATTTTCTAATCTATGTTCATATTTCTTTCATAATTTTAAAACATCCTAGGTGCAAAAGAACAGGAGACTCTAATATGTAATTTGTTTTCTGGGTTGTACGAGTGTAACCTGTTCTCTCGTGACCCCCAAAACGTCCCAGCTCTAGACGCCCAGCAGAATTCAGAGCCTCTTGGGGACGCTGCTTTCCACAGGGCTCAGGCCAGGGGACCTCTTCTGTCCTACCCAGACCTCAATGGGCCGGGGCTGCTCTGTACCCACCGGTCGCTCGGGAGGCGGACGAAGTCCTCACGTCACTCCCCGAGAGGGAAGGAGGTTTGCTAGCACAGTGAGTCAGGCTGGAATTAAGTGCTACGTTTTGGGTTTTAAACAACAGGAAAATTGTTCCTATTTCCTTCAAAAAAAACAAATTTGTGGCTGACTACTTAGCAGAGCTTGTCCCACGTCTGCCCGGAGTGAGGCTGTGTTTACCCTTGGGGAGGGGAGTGGCCTGTCCCTGTCCTGCTGGCGTCCAGCCAGCCAGGCGGCCACCACAGGCTTCTGCAGCTGTGGGGTCCACACGCCTCAGGAGTGAGCGTGGGCGGAGCCCGCTGGGACCGGGACGTGGTGGAGAGGACGGAGGCTCAGGGCCTGGGACGCCGTGGAGAGGACGGACGCTTGGGGCCTGGACGCCGTGGAGAGGATGGACGCTCGGGGCCTGGACGCCGTGGACAGGACGGATGCTCAGGGCCTGGGATGCCGTGGAGAGGATGGACGCTCGGGGCCTGGACTCCGTGGAGAGGACGGATGCTCAGGGCCTGGGACGCCGTGGAGAGGATGGATGCTCGGGGCCTGGGACGCCATGGAGAGGACGGATGCTCAAAGCCCTGGGACGCCGTGGAGAGGACGGATGCTCAGAGCCCTGAGACGCTGTGGAGAGGACGGACGCTTGGGGCCTGGGACGCCATGGAGAAGACGGAGGCTCAGGGCCTGGGACGCCGTGGAGAGGATGGACGCTCGGGGCCTGGGACGCTGTGGAGAAGACGGAGGCTCAGGGCCTGGGACGCTGTGGAGAAGATGGAGGCTCAGGGCCTGGGACGCCGTGGAGAGGACGGACGCTCAGTGCCTGGGACGCCGTGGAGAGGATGGACGCTCGGGGCCTGGGATGCAGTGGAGAGGACGGATGCTCAAAGCCCTGGGACGCCATGGAGAGGACGGACGCTCGGGGCCTGGGACGCCGTGGAGAAGACGGAGGCTCAGGGCCTGGGACACCGTGGAGAGGACGTATGCTCAAGGCCTGGGATGCCGTGGAGAGGACGGATGCTCAGGGCCTGGGACGCCGTGGAGAGGACGGACGCTCGGGGCCTGGGACGCCGTGGAGAAGACGGAGGCTCAGGGCCTGGGACACCGTGGAGAGGACGTATGCTCAGGGCCTGGGATGCCGTGGAGAGGACGGATGCTCAGGGCCTGGACGCCGTGGAGAGGATGGATGCTCAGGGCCTGGATGCCGTGGAGAGGACGGATGCTCAGGGCCTGGGACGCCGTGGAGAGGATGGAGGCTCAGGGCCTGGATGCCCGGATGCTCAGGGCCTGGGACGCCGTGGAGAGGACGGATGCTCAGGGCCTGGGACGCCGTGGAGAGGACGGATGCTCAGGGCCTGGGACGCCGTGGAGAGGACGGATGCTCAGGGCCTGGGACGCCGTGGAGAGGACGGATGCTCAGGGCCTGGGACGCCGTGGAGAGGACGGATGCTCAGGGCCTGGGACGCCGTGGAGAGGACGGATGCTCAGGGCCTGGGACGCCGTGGAGAGGACGGACGCTCGGGGCCTGGGACGCCGTGGAGAAGACGGAGGCTCAGGGCCTGGGACGCCGTGGAGAGGACGTATGCTCAGGGCCTGGGACGCCGTGGAGAGGACGGATGCTCGGGGCCTGGGACACCGTGGAGAGGACGGATGCGGCTCCTCGCGGGGCGCCCTGTGCGGGTCCTCATGGGGCGCCAGGTGCAGGCTGCATGCGGCCACCGCCTCTCTCGTGCTGAGTGCTGTGGAAAGCACGACCCTTCTCCTGTCCTGCCCAGGAGGGCACTGAGGCAGACACGGGGGAGGGGCCTGTCCTAGCTGGCACCCAGGTGGTGGAGCCCTCAGTAACGGGGCAGCTGACTCCAGAGGAATTTGGGAAACGCTTCTATTGGACAGAGGACGGAATCGGTGGTGTGAGCAGCAGCTGGGTTCCGGCTCAGGCGTGGACAGGTGGAGCCATGAGAAGCTCCTCCTGCCCAGCGGCAGCGGCTTCTCAACACTGGAGAAGTCACGTGTGCCTGTGGTCACCAGGTGACCGTGCATCCCACTCAGTCCCCAGGGACCCTGAGGTGCAACCTCTGCAGCTCGGTCTGGAAACTGGTGTAAAACACAACATCCGCTAACTTTGCTTTCTAGTTATGATCGTGAAATGTAGCTACTGCTTTTTCTAATCTTTTCAGTAAACGGCTTTCCTCTTTCCCTGCACTGGGGAACTGGGACTCATAATAAACTTTGTGTAGAAAAGAACAAAGAAGGTGGAGGAGAGGAACGTGCTCGGCCTTCAGGAGGACGGTGGCCATGGGCGCAGGTGACCCGGGCTCAGCCACACAGAAAGCAGCTGGCCCGGCCCGGGGTGGGGCGAGTGGGATTGCTGGTGCTGCCTGGGATGAGCGTCTGGACCTCCTAGAGTGGTCTGGGTCTCTCTATTTTAGGGACTTGTCCTGATTGTACCTGAAAGTGTTCTTTTACATCCAGAACCTATTCAACACTGGACGATTCACTGAGAAGTACTGAGCCATAATTACAGAATGAGTCATAATCAATTTAATAAAGATATAACTCAAATATTCATAAGAAAAGCTAAAAATATGCTCATAGCTGCAGTGTGGTTGTGCTCTTTCGCCACGAGGGCCAACAGGGCAGCGTCTCCGCTCCGGCCGGCCGGCCCCCGCTTGGCTTCTGCCCTGAGTCAGCCCCTGGCTGGCTGCTGGGTCCCGTGGATTCTCACTGTGCTGATCTAGTCCTTCCGTCAAACCCGAAAAGCTGCCCGCATGGACTTCTCTAGCTCTGCAGCTGCAGTCGTGTGAAGTTCAGAACAGAAAGTGCAGGAAGTGTCACAGATCACATCTCTATCTGGCCTTATTTTTAGTTTTGTGTTTAAGAAACTAAAGAATACTTTCTCTTTATGCAAGTTCTGTTTCAAATAGCCTTTTAATATGCTTAGGCAACAAGATTATGTTCTGTGGGTTTCCTGGCTTTTGACAGAAAGAGGACATCTCCCAAGATGAATGATGCCTAAGTCAAGTATGCTGTCACTTTACCGATCATTATTTAGAGGTCTATGCAGTGAAAGTGACTCGCACAGAGACGGGAGCAAGCTTGACCTCGCTGGGGAGGAAGACGTGGCACCTTCTCCTGTTCACAGTCTCCCAGGGCCTGACAGCCACACTGTCTCCAGCCCCTGGACCTGTGACCGAAGCCTGGATAGAAAGCTGGTTGTCAGGACATGAATGAATTCTGGAAGACATAAGGCCGTCTGTGGTGCTAAATCCTCAGCCAGTGCTGGACAATCTGGCAGAACTGTGGCCAGAGGGGTCAAGCGGGTCTGCGATTTCTGTGTCTCAGCTGGCCAAGGCCACCGTCCCACTGCAGGTGGAGCATGGCCATCCTCATCTGCTCCAGCTGCCATAGCAAAGTACCACTAACTTGGTGGCTGTAACCACAGACCTCCATTCTCACAGTTCCAGAGGCTGGAAATCCGTGGCCAAGATGCTGGCCAGCTCGCTGTGTCCTCACATGGCCTTTCTTCTGACTGTGCAGAGACAGCTCCAGTGTGTCTTCCTCTTCTTACAAGGATACCAGTTCTGCGGGGTCAGGGCCCTACCCTTATGACCTCAATTACCCTTAATTACCTCCAAAAGGCCCCTATCTCCAAATAAAGTCACATTGGGGGTTGGGGCTTCAACACATGCATTTTGGGGGCACACGATTCAGCTCATAACAGCAGATGTCCTCTTCTGCTCCAGTGGGGAAGCCAAGCACAGCTCTGCCTGGACCGGCTCAGGGACCCCCTTGCAGGAGACATGCTGGCGGGAGCCCTCGCCCACGCAGAGCAGGCTCCGTGGGCCTCTCCGGCCTCGGCCTGGCCACTCTGCTCTCCTTCCTGCTCCAGGGCTCCCTCGTGGTGGAGCCTGAGCTGCAGGAGCTTCCTGAGAAATCACAGAGAGTAAATCATGACGGAGATCTTCGGTGTCTGATAGTTTTATTCCACCCTTGTGTTTGATTGATAATTTGTCTAGCCTTAGGTTTCTATGTTGGAAATTGTTTTCCATCAGATGTGTGAAGCGTCTCTCCATTTTTTTTTACTTTCTGTAGACATGACTGTAGCTATACTGAATCCTGGTCCTTTGTGGGCAGATTTTTTAAAAAGAATTTTCCTCTGTAAGGTACAGAATCTCATTTCTAATCCACGTGCTTTAACAATTCCCTGTGATGTGCTTTGATGGGGGCGATCTTGGCTGAGCACCCAGGGGGCCCTTGCAGTGTGGCTGATTCTGATTCTGGGAGATTTTCTTGGTGTTTCTTCCTCCAAGAGTCTGGGGTTTTCTGATGGCGAGCTTCGCTGTTGAACGTTTCGTCTTGTCATTTGCTGGGGTCCTCCGATGCTGGCATGTCTCCTTGCACTGTTCATATTCAGGGAAGAGTCCCAGAGTCCTCCACTTGGAAGGTACATCGCTCACCATGAGTCCCCGGAAGCAGGATGGGAAGGGGCTGGACACACGCGGCTCCCCGTGCTCCGGCTGCCCTCTGTGGTGCGTCCCATAGATTCCCCTCCAGAGCCTGCGGAAGCCCAGGACAGCTGCTGCCCTGGGGCGTGACGTGCGGGGGACCCGGAAAGCCGCCAGCATCCTGAGCAGCTACTGACCAAGGCTAGCCTGTCCTTCACCCCCATTTCCAGAGGTTTCCAAGCTTCCCATGTTTGACCTTTGAAGAACTCTATGGTGTCACATTGACGCTCAACTGTCCCCCAAATCTGACTTAAAAAGCCCCTCTGCGTCCTGAAAGTTTTGTTGCTGTTGCCTCGCCTTCTGTTATCCTCATCCTCGTGGATAAATACCCTAAAAAATTGCTCTTCTTCAGTGAGTTTTCTAGAGAGAGAAAATGTAGATTTAGGTTTGATCCATATCTTTGCCCTCCAGTTTCTTAGGATATTTTTATGTTTGTTTCTAAGGTTACAATATCAATTATACAATCATTACTACAATGTAATAGTTGATCGATTATCTTGATAAGAGGCAAAACATTACCAGGTGAAAGTTCTAAGTTTATGAGAAATCACTGATCCTTTCAGGGAAGGCAGAGCAACCCCAAAGCTCCCGTTTTCTCGGGCGCGGTGCTTCGTGTGTCTCACATTTCTGGGGCGCACATCCTGTGTACCCACTGTGGCGGGCCCCCGGGGAGAGTCAAGAGAAAACACAGCCAAGTCTTGGCCGGAGGGAAATTAACACTTGAGTTAGGAAAACAGACTGGACTTGCAAGAAACAACTTGAGAAACTTGCGTAACCGCACGTCCATGAGTGCAGACTCGCGGGGGAAGTGAGTCTCCAGATGGACTCGCTGCTCAGGGAAGCCTCCTTCTGCTGCCGAGACCTGAGATGCTTCCAGAAGGAAGAGGCGGGCCCGGCCTGTCTGGGGCAGGCAGGAAGACTTCCTCCTTAGGAACAACAAAGATAGAGGCAGACGGCCGAGTTTGCAGCCTGGGAATATTTCTTTCCTTTTTTTCTTAATTGTGGTTAAAAAATGCTCCTCAGAAACACAAAGAGGTGAAGATTCACCATCAGCAGGCAAGTGCGGGCTCTGAAAACCACTGGCCGTCAGACAAACGTGGGGATTCTAGGCTCAGGCTCGGTTCTTTGGACTGGCCGTACTGCACCTGCTTTCCTACCCTCAGCCATTCTCTGTGTACTTGTCAGGGGAAGGCAAGGGTTGGATCGATTCTGCACCACCCTGCAGAAATTCTCTAAGAGCCCCTTCACACGGTCAAAACAGCCTCAGCTCCTGTTTGCACATATGGACAGTGCTACGGGTTAAATGTGTCCCCCAAAAGTTCATGTGTTGGAAACTTAACCTCACTGTGATGGTTAAGAGGGTGGGAAATCCTGTTATGGTAATTGCAAGGTGGGGCCTTGAGGATGTGATTAGATTGCGAGGACATGCCCTCATGAATGGATGAACCGTTCATGGAGCACTGGGCGTGGTTCTGATGGCTTTAAAAGGAGAGCAAGTGAGGAAGTCACCTCTCCGTTGCTCAGCGCATCCTCACTACAGGACTCTAGAGAGTTCCCGCACAGCAGAAGGCCCTCACCAGTCTTCCCAGCCTCCAAAATTATAAGAAATAAATATCATTTCTTTATAAATTACCCAGTTTCATGTATTCTTTTATAAGCAACAGAAATGGACTAATACAGACAGCTACTGAAGCTGCTCTTAGGGAAAGGCCTTTCTAACTTGATTTTATAAATGAGATCCTTTAAAACATTCAGTCCAGCTCTTAGTTTTGCTGTCACTTGATAATAGCTATGAGGCGTTTTCACCCATGTAAGATTGAATAGGTTTATGATCCTTGAGGGGTGTCACCAATGCTTGCAGCAAGAAATGATGAATCTAGCCCTTGGTAGCTGTATAAAAAAGACCATGTCCACAAATAAACCAGGCCAGTCTTACAAATAAACCAGACATTCTTCAGAAGCATAGGAAATCTGAAAAATTTGGCTCTACCACTTAAAAATTATGTTGGAGAGCTGAGACTACTTTTCAAAACACCCTCTCCCATGACTCAAAAATAAAACACAATTCTGTTCAGTCTTAAGCATTCACACAAAATCACCTCTTTGGGGGAAAAAAAAAACAGCAAGGTTAAATAATTTCAGCCAAAACGTTTTCAGAAAGTTATGAGTCACTGAATGTAGGATTATAATGAGAGTCTGTGAGTAAACAGACTACAGCACGGCGCTCTGTTTTGCATGTGGGGAGTCAACATGCGCACAGAGAATAGAAATGTTATGGACCTGCTGCGTAGGGTTGTGTTTACCTTGGCATGTTGTGCGTTATATTTCTGGCTTTGCCAATTCGCGTCTGTTTCTTGAAGACCCAGCTTGAAGTTCAACCGCTCGAATTCAAGAGCCTTCCTTGATTAATCAGCCTCGCCCCAAACTTATCCCCCACACGCCCTAAGTAATATATTTCTTTCCTCTTTCCACATCATCTTGCAGTTGTTGACACATCATCATGTCAATATTTTCTTGAACCTTAATTGTTCTCAGATGTGTCTGTCGTTTCTTCTGCGTCTTCGCCACAGTGCCATGACGGGATGCTGCCCAGAGTGAGTGCTTAACTGGTAAGCACAGCACAGAGCAGGTTCGGGGTCACTGCACTTGCAGAAGCCGCTGCCATCTGCATGGTAGCACAAATGGCTCATGTCTCTTCCAGACCGCGGCCCTGTGTGGATGCACTGCATGTCCCGCATGACAGTGGAGGCAGAGAGGGGCACTCAACCGTTCCCAGCTATTTAAGAACAAGTAATAACAGCAACACTGGCGTCTGCAGCCAGAGAGGGAAAATAGGGCTTTCCCAGGATATTCTCCTGGGTGAGCCAAGTGGACGGCGTGGTGAACCCAGGGGGAAGGAAGGGAGGCCCTGGGTTGGGTGAGGGCTTGGTGGGGGAGCTGACAGGCCACCCAGAAAGCAGTCCTGTGGTGAGGGTGTTAGTCCCCAAGCAAAGATCAGAAAGTCCTCGAACTGGGTACCCCCCTTTCTTATGCTTGTACTTCCTGCCTTGGTCAGCCTGCCTCTTCCATCTGACGGTGGGTTATGGTTTGTGTGTGGCACCTGCTCAAAACGTGTTGGGATCACTGTGACGGAGCAACAGACCAGAGGCTGGCAGCCCCAGAGATAGCCTGGCCTCCCTAAAGAGAAAGTTTCCAGTTCTAGAGGGAAAATGAGCGAGCATCGGGCAAGGAAGGGAATCAGCATTTATTGATTAATTACTACATTCAGGGGTCATATCTCCTCCCCACCTCCATTTTACAGAGGAGGAAACCAAGTCTTGGTTGGGCTGGTGTACTAACTCAGCTACAAGCCGGCGTTCAGACGTGCATGAGATTTTGTGTGGCTTCACACTGCTGATCCACTTGCCTGGAGGACATAAGTCCGTGATTGCACCCCAGTTCCCAGTGCTGCAGGCAGCTCTGCCACCGACCCCGAAGGACGGTGAGGGGAGCCAGATGCAGCTACTGAGCACCGGCGCCTCCCCCGTGCTGGCAGAGACTCCTCCTCAGACACCCTTGTTCACATTTGGACCTGGTCCTGGACCCCCTAGAAGTTCCTGGCAGACCACCAGACATCTAGGCAACACACGTTCAGAAATCCTAGCTTGGAATTGCATTGTAAGCTCCCAGCAAAGGAGAAATACACCTTTATAAAAAAATACAAACAGTTTTTGGCACATGAACTCTTCATGAGATATTTATCAAATATTTAAAACGTTGGCTTGAAACAGCACATGGTTTGCCATGAAGCTTCTTCATAGCCAGATGAAAGACAGGACTTCAGAGGCGGAGAGTCTGAGAGGATGCGATCCAGGTCCTCGTTGCCGAGGAGAGGCTCACCCGGAGCTGCACGTGCCCATGGACACTCGCCCTGCTGCGTTATCCAGCTTCTAACAAGGCCAGGGCCTCCACCAGCCGCCCTGAGATGCGCAGTGCCTGGGCCTGTCTCTGGTGGACCAACAAGGGGACTTCGCTGGACTCGAGTCTGGGAGAATGGGTGGGCCGGCATTCTTCCGTGTGTGATCTTGTGCCAAATAACTCAACAGATAAAAACTAAGTGCTGGCGTGCATCGACCATATTGGAATGCAGTTTTTCTATTTAAGCTGATGTCTCAATCCCCTTCTCCCTTCATCTATGTAGTTTCAGACAAAGAGAGATGCTACTCAGTGCTGAGGATTAATTCAACATTTATTTTGAAAGGTTATGTTGAAAACAAGGGGGATGTTTATTGCCAAAGACTGCAAGCAGGTTTGCTTCCAAGCCTGTGTTGGGACTCAGTTTCTCAACTCTTGGCGAGGATTCCTGATGTTCTGCAGAGCTGAGGAGCCTGGTGGGAAAGAAGCTGCTCTTGATCATCTTGAATGTGGAAGAAAGGCTCACAACCTCTAGATGTCACGGCCTGCATCAGGTGTTTGAAGGACACAGGCAGGGACGCCCCAGGCAGCCAGGTGTGTTGTGGACCATGTCCTCACATGGTGCAGAAACAAAGGAGAGCATCAGATCATTCTAGAACCCTGGTACAAACGCATGGACCACCGCGGTGTAGACAGTGGCCTGGGCTGGCTGAGAGCCAGGGCTCTGTAGCTCTAACCGCCTGAGCTCAGCTGTGTGGACCTGGTGAGCTCCCAGCGTACAACCAGCCCTTGTGAATCCTGACTTTCTCATCTGAATTCCCATCAATTTTGCAAAGCAAGCTTACCTTAAGACGTGTCAAAAGCTGCACACATCCCAGGTGGGCCAAAGAAGAGGCAAAATTGGTGTAAAAGGAGCCAAGATTTCTCACTTGTTGATGAAAGGTAAAATCACACACCTGGCACTCACTGCCTGGCCAGCAAAAGGCAAGAGGTGGTTTTTTTCTGGCCTTTTTCTAAATGCATTTTCTATGCTGAGTTCAAACAGAAATGCTATTCATATCAGTCTGAGCAGACCTGATTTCTGCTCTCTCTGGACATGCTCAAAGCCTGGCTGAAGTGGATGAAATCCCCCGAGGGCCGAGTCTGACTCCGAAGAGGTTGCTAATGTTTTAGGGGAGGATAAACATCTCCTGACGTCTTTTGTTGTCTAAAGCCGAATGCATGTGTCGAGCCTCCTGAGAAGATGGCGAGGCAGGGCAGACAGCAGAGTAAGGAAAGAAGCAGACCGGCAGCAAGTAGCACTGAGGAGGGAAGACCGGAGGAGAGCAGGCCACCTGTCCCACGCAAAGGGGACACGTGTCCATTTTCCAGTCCCCTCCTGGATTACAGGAGCTCGATCGCCACTGAGTTAGAGGAAGGTGCCTTGGTGGGGCTGGGAACCAGGTCAGAAGCTCTCTGTCTTCTGTGTTGACAAGCCCAGGGACAGCCCTACACAGGGACTTCATCTGTTTTCAACAGCTCCTCGATTTGACTGCAGCCTGGACCTGCGCCCCATCTCTAGTCTCACAGGTGCCACCGCCTGCTCGATGCCTCTCAGGATTTGTCCAAACATAATTGCTGATTGTTCCTGCTAATGCATTTCATTCCTATTTGGTCTCAGTAAATCACAGCCCTGCCCACTCGGCCACCCAAGCTAGACACCTATTTTTAATTTCAACCTTTTGCTCATCGGCCTAATCCAATCCTTTAGCGAGTCCCGCCAACTGCGCTTCCGCGTCTCTCTCGGGTGTGTCCCTGTTTCTTTCTCTCTCTACTCCTAGTCCGTGCCACCCCCACATCTTGCCTGTAGACTGACTCTTCTCCCTGTGATGCCTGCCCATGGTCCCCAGCAGCCAGTGTCTCGAGGACACAGTACCCAGCAAAGTGCGGCTTGCTCGGTGGGACCCCAGAGCCTCCCTGGCCCCAGCCCCGTGAGTCCTGTGCCCAGCTGTCCTCACCCTGGCTGTCCTTGCCACCCTCCTCCTCCCCATGACCCTGAGCCACACGGGCAGCAGTGCTGATATTCAGCAATGGCTCTCTGGGGAAAAGAAGGCCTGATTTGTAGCACTTGCTAATTCCTGTGCTCCTGCACCCCATCCTGGCTCACAAGATTTCTGAAGATTTAACCGTCAGCCCTCGCAAGCTGGTTCATCTCCATGTAAGTCACCAAACATGCTCCTCTCGGAGGAGGATGCAGGAGACTGTGAACAGGGGCTCAGAGCCGCGGACCACTCGAGGCGTTGGCTGGGAAGTCACATTCCGGGCCTTTGTATGCTAAGCTGTATGCAATATTGATGACGGAAAGAGGGGAAAAAAAGGTTTGGCTGAGTAAATATGACACAACAGAAAGGGATTTTGCCCCATGTGTAGCTTTATTGTGTCCCCTTTAAAACATAACTCCTGGGCCAAGCCCGTGGCGCACTCGGGAAAGTGTGGCGCTGGGAGCGCAGCAGCACTCCGGTGGTGGGTTCGGATCCTATATAGGGATGACCGGTGCGCTCACTGGCTGAGCGCGGTGCGGCCGGTCTCAAAAAAGGACAATAAATAAATAAGTAAATAAAACATAACTCCTGGGCCAAGCCCGTGGCGCACTCGGGAAAGTGTGGCGCTGGGAGCGCAGCAGCACTCCGGTGGTGGGTTCGGATCCTATATAGGGATGACCGGTGCGCTCACTGGCTGAGCGCGGTGCGGCCGGTCTCAAAAAAGGACAATAAATAAATAAGTAAATAAAACATAACTCCTGATATCTGGGGCAGACACAGGGGTCAGGAAGGAGCCGTGCACGGGACGGACACAGACCGAGGCAGAGGCAGCGCCCTCCCCATCGCTGGCCGGCTATTATTTTGCAAGAGATGGGCCAACCCCATATCCACAGTGAGACACAGATTTCTCATGTGGCCTTTGGGAAGTGACTTCCTGCAATGGCATATTTTCTGACAAGTCTCAGACAGAAACTGTGACTTCGTTATTGTGCAGGTTTTTCAGGCCCTGCATCCTTAAGTTCTTAAAACTATAAGGCTGGGGGGAGAAGAGAAAGGGAAATGTAACAAATTAGACGATCCAAGAAGCCAGGCCTGAGCCAAAGGACCCGAGGCCCTGCCTCTTCCTGGGTACAGGTGAGTGAGCCTGGCACACTGGGGTATGGGTATATACCTGGGGTACAACTGTGTGAGCCTGGCACACTGGGGTAAGGTGTATGAGCCTTTCATACTGGGGTACAGGTGTGAACATGGGGTACAGGTGTGTGAAACCCAGCATACTGGGGTACTGGGGTACATGTGGGGTACACATGTGTGAGCCTGGCATGCTGGGATATGGGTGTACTCCTGGTGTACAAGTGTATGAGCCTGGCACACTGGGGTACAGGTGTACACCTAGGATACAGGTATGTGAGCCTGGCACACTGATATACAGGTGTACACCTAGGGTACAGGTGTGTGAGCCTGGCACACTGGGATATGGGTGTACACCTAGGGTACAGGTGTGTGAGTCTGGCACACTGGGGTACAGGTGTACACCTAGGGTACGGGTGTGTGAGCCCCGCACATTAGGACCTGGCACCTGATCCACCTCCTCCGCCTCCCTCCTCCCCAGCTCTGTGACTTCAGGACAGCCATTTGGACATGTTTGTAAAGGAGCCGAGCCTCTGCTGAGGAGCACCGTGCATTCTGGTCGGAGAGCACAGGTGAGGAGGGGTCTCAGTGTGCTTCTCCTACCCTGGTGACCTCAGGGCAGCAGGCCACCCCTCTCTGTGTAGCTCAGGAACATGGAGATGGGAGGTGGATTCCCCGAGTCTCCACTGCTGGAGGAGGCACAGTGGCTTCTGCGCTATGGAACCAGTGCCATAGCAAGTGTCTGTGACTCTGTCACAGTGGTCACATCTATTTGTGGGCAGCCAGTCCACATATTTTCTCTGCCAGAAATGTCTTTCCACACTTTGTCCTTCTGGAAACTCCCCTTCACCCCTTAAGTCTCAGCTCTAACGTCACCTCCCGTCAGCCCTTTACCGCGACGCCCCCAGGGGTTTCACGGGCTGTCTGACCTGCACTGCCTAGAAATTCACACGGATGTCCACTACAGTGCACGCGCTGGGAATTTTCCATCCTGGAATTCTCTAAAACTTGGAGGCTGAGACTTTATGTCTTCACTTAGTGATCCAGTCCTACATCACGAATTCTCAAAATATATTCTGAGTGTCCACGACATGCTGTCTTAGGTGCTGGAGACACATGGTGAACCACACAGACAGAAATCCGTCCTGGCATGGAGCTGATACCACGGCGCATCGATTGTTTACTTCACGCGATGCCCCAGGCATTGCCATGTGCGGCCTATGCAGCGGTCTGCATCCGAGTCCCTTTGTCAGGAATGAAGACGCTCCGCTCAGCGCAGATCTGCTGCATCACAGCCACCTCTGAGGGGGACTCCCAGGACTGGGGATTTCAACCGTCTGCTCAGATGGGCCTTATACAGACCAGAAGTTCAGAGCCGCTAGTCTAAGAATTCAGAGAGGAAGAATACTAAAAGAACGACGCATTTCTCTTTTCCAGTTTTATCGAAGTGTGATTGACAAGTAAAAATTATGCATATTTAAGGCGTCCAACGTCTTGATGTGTTGATAAATGTGCACGTGTGAAATGACTACCTCAATCAGCTAACAGCTCCTTCACCGCACGTCGTTACATTTTGCGTGTATGGGCAGAACATTTAAGGTTTACTCTCTCAGCAAATTTCAGCTGTACAATACGCTGTGACTAGCCGTGGTCCCCATGCGGGTCCCCGAACTCATTCATCCTGCGTAACCGAAACTTCGTGTCCTTTGACCAAGGTGTCCCCAGCCCTCCCCCCCCCCCCCCTCCTCAGTTT